>NC_057862.1:146771246-147071769 GCF_019393635.1 Dromiciops gliroides
TTAGTTTATTTTACGGTTGGTTGCTGCAGTTCTTTTGCAAAAGGGAACAAATGTAAAGAAATTGTTTTCTATGTGTAAATTTAGCCTTAAAATCTGTTGGCTCATAGGATCTTACATTTAGAGCCAGAGGAACCTCTGAGGTCCTTCAGTCCAGCCCTCTTGATTTACAAAAGAGGAAATTAAGGCCCAGAGAGATGAAGTGACTTATTTGCCCAAGAGACAGGATTCAAACTCAGGTCTTCCTGACAAACTAGGCCAGCATCACATTGACTATATGGAAATTCAAACTTGAATAATAGTAAAATTCCCAATACTAATCTTTACTAAACTAGTCAAAATCCAAAGTTATGGCTTTTTCACATTTGTTATCCTTTTTTCAAAGAAAATCATACCAAATGTTAGGGTGAATAATAAATTTTAATACATACTTAGTCCAAAAAAAGGGAAGCATTATGCTACTGAACAGATAATGCCATAGTGAGTTGCATCTTAACCAGATTTCAATTTGTTATAGAAAAGAGGTACAGAAAATACAGCCTCTCTTGAGAAATAAAATCAAAATGAAGTACTGTTGTGTAACTTTAGAGAGTTTTTCAATTGAAGTATTCTTTTGCTGAAACAAGAATAAACTTGTAATATTTGGCAGACATATATTTAGGAGTAAGGGTAATTTCTAGTCACTAGGTATTATAGCATCTTTACATCTTGCCTCAAGATTGGCTTCCATCTGCTTTAAAAACTGTTGATGGTATTGCTAATTACTTGGATCTGTAGAACCCCAATGTAGCATAAGGATTTTTTCCCCTTATTTGAATGTTTCTTAACCATTGGGCCCCTGGACTTATTACAAGGAATATGAAAAACCATAAAATAAACACATCATCTCTAGACTAAATAGTAGGACTGGTTAAAAAAAATACCAAATGTGTATGTAGTTGTTATGTTTAAAAACAAATTAATTGAAATCATCATAGCTTTTGGTCATTGAGAAAACGTATATAAGCAGTGACTACTGTATGGGAATCTGTAAAATGTTTTGTCCTTAAAAATGGCTCTTCATACTTGATAAGGATGGTTCTGCTTTGTAATAATGAATTAAGACACTTTGCATTAACTTCCCTTCTGAACATCCTGTCTTCTAGTTTTTCATACCTAGAGTGGTGCTATAGCTTGATCTAGTTGTTTTTAACAAGATCCTGTCTGTTTGAGTGATTAGTAATTAAATTCAGTAAATTCAGTAAATCCTTGAATCACAAAATCATAGGATTCTTAAACATCTCACTATTTTAAGATGGTCAGATCTTGATCCTGTATTCGTACTTAAAAAATCTTGGATTTCTCTGATTTGTAAGCTTTCAGGGTGAGGGAGTAGCGTGCACAGGTCTTGAACCCTTGAGGTACTAGATGAGAGTCTAATTATGCCTTTATTGAAAGAAAAATCCTTTTTTAGAATGGGAACAATAAGAGGTAATATTATATCAGAGCCTTACTATTATCCTTGGAGTTCATGTGGCTGAAGTGACTTATAAAGGAAACTACCTTACAAAAATGTCTTTTTAGAGTTTAAATGGAACCCAAGACCTACTTTATGTTGGATTCTGCAGGGTGCGATGATATAAACAGTAATTATCTTTATGGTGTATACTTCAAAATCAAGGATTATTCATTTTGCCCCACTCTGTAAAACACTGTGCTAGACTGTAATTATGTAATACTTTTCTCTTTATCATTTGAAGGACACTTAATTTCCTTTTATCAGACATCTGACCCAGAGAAATGTTCAGAATTCAAAGACTGGTATCAATAGTATCTTTATAGAAATTTGCAAAGCTTTTCAAGTCTATAGGTCATGAAGATTGTTAAAACTGAGGGCACTTTTTAGAATATGGGAACTTTAAAGTATCCTCACAGAGTAACTTTTAAGAAGAATGTAAGATGTGATATAGTGTACTTGTGGGTTTTTATTTTCCTTAAATCTTAGATTTTGGGGACATCTTTTGATCAGGAATATTCTTTAGGTTCTGTAATTTTTTTTGTGGCCAGTGTTGAAAATTGACAATCTTAGAGAATTCATGTGAAGAAACGGTGCCAATTATTGCTTTTTTGATGGTAGCAAGAATAAGTTTATATTACCTAGATGAGAAATCACCTGAATAATGGATTATTTTGTGTTCTATTTGCCCCTCAGATTTTAGTACCTTCTTGCTATCCTAAAGGGTAGGACTAATTATTTATGTATCATAGATGAATTGTTGTCACTGTCTTGCTCTAATTTTAAATCAATCAAATTTATGTTGAGGACTTTAGACTTTGGGTGGAATAATAATGCCTTGCATAATAGCGTCATGGGATTTAGAAGGAATATTGAGAAATCTGATCCAGGCAAGATAGAGGAAGTGACTTGCCCAAGATCCTCCAGGCAGTTGAGTTGTGCAGAAAGTTGAACTTAGATCCTCTATTCCAAGTCTTTCCACTTCAGGTATTGTCACACTTTTACTAATGAGAAAACTGGGCTTAGTAGAAGTTAAATGACTTGTTCAAGGTCACCCATCTAGTGGTGACATTGACTGATTCAAAGTCTCTTGTTGAGAATCACTGCCTCTGGAACTGACATTGACATTATCTTGCAATTAATTACAAAATAATTAATTCCTTGTAAAATATTTCACCAGACTTTCCCCTTGGGTGACACTGCCAATACTATAAAGAGTAAAGTAAATTAAAAGTCTTTGACATATCAGTGAGCAAGTGACTGTTTGCAGAGCTTTTAACACCAGTCAAATCAGCAAATATCTAGATTTTTAGAGCTGACAGGATATTAGTAATGGGTATAAAAGGAGTTTAATAAATTGTTCCTTTTACCTTTTTATAGCATTTGTATGAAATCTATTCCTTTCAAGCTTGATGAACTCATATGTTTTGTTTTTATTTGATGCATTATATGCTGCAGTATGAAGGGGGTTGATGGGGCTAGACAGACAAATATGCAAAAATGGTAAATGTGAATGGAGACAAGAAAAACTAGATGGGTGATCATTTCTGGAGACCTGCTTTATATTTAAAAAATTTAAATAAAAATTAAGTATTTTCTGTTTAGCTTGATATTAAAAACAGCATTTGTATTTTTGTTAATCTTAAATGGCCTCATCCAACTTAACTTCCAAATGTCCCATCTCTTCTTTGAAGAAGACATAGATGCCAGGGCAAGCTAGGTGACTTAGTGGATAGAGCACTGCATTTGAAATCAGGAAGATTCATCTTTGTGAGTTCAAATTTGGCCTCAGACACTCACTAGCTCTGTGACTAGCCAAGTGACCTGTGGCAAGTCACTCTATCCTGTTTGTCTCAGCTCCTCACTTTAAAAAAAAGCTGGAGAAGGAAATGGCAAGCCGATTCAGTATCTTTGCCAGGAAAACCTGAAATGGGTCACAAAGTCAGACACGACTGAAAGGATTGAACAACAACAACAGGTACCTAGCCTCTGTTTCTATTGCTTTAAAAAACTTTTGAAAATTGGTGAGAAGGGTAGCTAGGTGGTGCAGTAGATAAAGCACTGGCCCTGGATTCAGGAGGACCCGAGTTCAAATGTAGCCTCAGACAGACACTTGACACAAGCTGTGTGACCCAGGTTTGTCACTTAACCCTCATTGCCCTGCAAAAGAAAGAAAGAAAGAATGAAAGAAAGAAAACTGGTGAGAAGTTATTTTCTAAATAGTGTACTAACTCTTAAACATAGACTAAGTAGAAAAAATACCAGAAAGCTAGTCATATTTTTAAAAAATCACTGAATACATTTCCTGTGTCTGGCTTTTTTTTTTTAAGTTCTCCAGAGGAATAATAGTAACTTGCATTTATATAACACATTAAGGTTCAAGAAACTCTTTCCTTTCAACATCCTTGTGAGGTAAGCAGTGCAAGTATTATCAGTCCCATTTTACAGCTTAGGAAACTAATTAGGAAGATTTTTAATTGATTTTTTAAAAAGTTACCTGTATCCATCCCTTACCCTGTCCCTCCCGGAGAGCCACCCCTTATAACAAAGAATTTTTTTTAAAAGAAAGAGGAAGAAAACAAAAATAAGCAAAATCAGTACATTGAAAAAGTATGGGGGCAGCTAGGTGGTGCAGTGGATAGAGCACCAGCTCTAGATTCAGGAAGACCTGAGTTCAAATATGGCCTCAGACACTTGATACTTACTAGCTGTGTGACCCTTGGCAAGTTACTTAACCCCAATTGCCTCACCAAAAAAAAAAAAGAAAGAAAGAAAAAATATGACAAAGGCACTTTTACACACCTGTGGACAGACAATTGTATCTGCAAAGAGGCAGCGAGGTGATACAGTAAATAGTGGGGTGGGCCTAGTGGGCCTGGAGTCAGTAAGACCTGAGGTCAAATCTGGTCTCAGACATTAGCTGTGTGACCCTGGGCAAGTCACTTAACCTCTGCCTCAGTTTTCTTCTACTGTAAAATGGGTATGATAATAGCTCCTACCTAGAAGGGTTATTGTGAGGATCAAATGAGATAATATTTGTAAAAAGCCCTTAGCACAGTGGCTGGCACATAGTAGAAACTTTCATGCTTATCCTCTTCTCTTCCCCTTTCCAAAGAAGGGAAGGGCATGAGTTTTCTGTCTTTTGGAGGCCAAGCTTGATCATCATAATTATACAGTGTTCATTCTTTTTTGTTGTTCTTTCTGTATTGTTTTGGTGGTTCTGCTTAGTTTATTTTGTAGGAGTGCATGTAAATTTTCCCATGCTTCTCTCTTTTCTTACAGCATGGCAATAATCTATTATGTTCATGTGCCATGTAATTTATTTAACCATTGCCATATGAATGAGACTCTAAAATGAACAAAATGTCATATTCTGCTCTTATAAGATGCAAGTTATAAGGATGTTATAAATGGATTTGATAAGTAATATTAGAATCATAATATTTGGAGCAGGAAGGAATGTTTAAAACCATCCCCTTCAAACCCATCATTTTACAGATGAAAAACTGACTTGCTCAGGAAACTTAGAGGGGTTAATTGACTTGTTTGAGAGAGGTTTTTCTTTTTTTATGGTGTTTATATCATTGAGGAAGGGAGTGTCAGCAATTTAAATTTATTTGAAATACATAGTCAATTTCCAATCTTCTTATGTTTTTTTGAGCTTTGCTTTTACATTCTCCTAATTTTTATTAGTCCCCTTTGATAAATTTATTAGCTTCTTATGAAGTATTGTATTCCATCTTGGCAGTAGGATGGACTTTGTAAGCAGGTAGCTGTTAGAGGTGGAAAAATTTAGCTTGTAATAAATACATTTTGCTGGCTTAGAGAGTACTTTGATAGGTTTTCTTAGATTAGGGACATTTACTTTGACTTATGGTTTAGAATGGTGAAACTGTATTTTTTAAAAAGTAGTAACAGTTTGTTCATCTTACCTGTAGGTTGGTTTCTGTTCAGATCATTCAGGATGCTCTGAGATGCAATAAACAGTGCCATTTGACAACACTTGCATTTGTTTTATAGCCCAGAACAACTAAATTATCCATTTCCATTGAATTTTGGAATCTTTTAATTCCGGGACATTGCATGAACTTTGGCTTACTAACTAAAATTTAAAGATGAATACCATCTCTCTTTCAACTGATTAGATTCTGAACATACAGATATCTACAATATGTATTGGTCTTCTCATTCAGGTTAAGGTATTTTACAGGTTGGGAGAACTGAGGAAAACATAAAACTTCAAAGCACGGTAATGTAATTAACTATTGCCCTTGTCGTTTTTTCCTGTTTTATAGATTGTGAAACTGAGACAAAGGTCAAATAATTTATCTAACCTTTCTAACAGTGAAAGTAATTAAAGGTTTAAAATTCTTGAGTCTTAACTTGTCATTTCATTTTAATCATAGTTTTGTGGGTTTTTAGGAAAATATTTTTCTTTTAATAACAATGCTTATTTTATTATGAATTTAAAATACTGTATTTGGAATCATACAGAAAACATATCTTTGAAGTTTGTTACTGTAAAGAGTTTTTCAAATCTCATTTTTTGTAGTCCCCCTCCCATTTTGTCGATTAATAATCACCAGGAGTTAATTTTTAAGATGGATATGTTGTACAGACTAAAATGGACAAGTTATAGTTAAGTCAGCAAGCTTGTATTTAGCACCTGCTATGTGCCAGACACTGTGCTAAATGCTGAGAATACAAAGAAAGCCAAAAAATAGTTCCTGCTCTCAAAGTAGGTCAAGGTAGTACAAGCTATAGTCAAAGAGTATATAGTTCAGGTAATGTGGTAGTGAATAAAAAAAAAGAACTTAATGCAAATGATTCTATCAAGCACAACTTTTAACACTGTAAAACAGGTGTCAAACTTGCAGGTTTCTTAAGCAAGCATCTGTAAAACTCAGGAGTGCAGCCCAAACAACATTAAAATGTATTTGGAAAATGTTTAACAAAATAAATAAAAATACAGTACAACATAGATAAAGTGAATTTGTGGTTTTCTAAATTGATATGCAGACCCCTTTTATATTTGAGCTGGACAGGGGCAGCTAGGTGGCGCAGTGGATAAAGCACCAGCCCTGGATTCAGGAGGACCTGAGTTCAAATTCGGCCTCAGACACTTGACACTCACTAGCTATGTGACCCTGGGCAAGTCACTTAACCCTCATTGCCTCACCAAAAACAAAACAAAACAAAAAACACCCAAATATATTTGAGCTGGACACCACTGCTGCAAAAAGTAATTAATTTAAAAATACTTTGTTTTCCAATATATTAAACACTAGATTATGGAATTCAGTTGTTTCTGATTTCTTATTATTCATTCTGTTTCCCTGTAGGGAATTCTTAGGTGAGCAAACTCTCTTTGCCAATAGAGGTCAGCATCTTCTCTGCAATTTCTAGTCTCTAATTGTCTAGAACACTAAAAGGTGACTTGGCCCAGGATCACACAGCCAAAGTCTTGCTTGGCTTCAAGGCTGACTTTGTACCTTCTAGATCACATTCCATCACTGCCTGTTGTTTTTTTTAACCATTACTGAATAGTTTTGATCATTCCAGCTTTATTTATGAAACCTGTAACCTCTGTTCATTATTTCTCCTTTATTCCTCTCATATCTCTTGATAATCTTAGATCTTTTGTTCCTCCAACTGAATTTTGTTGTTTAACTCCATAACCCTGGATAATTTTATATAGCATTAAATCTCTAAATTTAGATAGTATTTTGGTTTTTATTGTATTGGTGTAGCCCAGATGTGAGCCCTATGTTTTTCTTCAATTAATTTGGGTTTCTTAGAGAGTTTAGTGGTTTTAGCTATACAGATTTTGAGTATGTCTTGTTATGTTTGACACTCAGATATTTTTGGTATATAATTACAAGATTATTTTGATTGGGGTTTTCCTTTCTATTGCTTCTTCCTAGAATTTGCAATCAATTTTTTTCTTTATCCTGTTCATTTTACTAAATATATCATCTCAATTATTTTCTAATTCTTTAGGATTTTCTAAATTAATCCATCAGGACATCGGGAAATAGGGATAGTTTTGTCTCCTTTTGCCCGTTCTTTTCCCTCTTGTCTTGATTGTTATTGCTAGTATTCCAGCAATATGTTAGGTAACTTTGAGGAAAGGAGTCATTCTTGCTTTTACTCTTACATCATTAGGAAAACTTGTTGTGTTTCCACATTGCATATTGTAGTAGCTTTTTTTTTTTGGATAATATATTTTATTATATATTTTTAAAAGTCCTGTGCCTATGTTTGTAAAGTTTTTAGTATAACTAAGTTTTATACTTTGGTGAAAGCTTTTTCCGCATCTATTACAACCCTATGGTTTTGAATATTTTTGTTTTTCAAATGATTGCTAACTTTTCTTCTAATATTGAACAATACTTGAATTACTGGTATAGATCTAATTTATAAACAGTGTATCTTTTTTATATATTGTATATAGAATTTTTGCCAAGATTTTGTTTTAAATTTTTAAAATTGATTTTTACTAATGTAGATTTATAATTTTGTTTTGCTTAACCTTTCTTGGTTAAGGTATTAGGACTACATTTGTCTTATAAAATAACTTCATATTTGACAGGAGTTACTGGAAACCATTTGAGGGAAAGTTAGGTTTAAGCCAGGGGCTCTTTATCTGAAGTCCAGTAGGTTTTAGGGGTTCTGTGAACTTGGGTGGAAAAAAAGGTACATCTTTATTTTCAATAACCTCTCCAGAACATTACCCTTAGAAGGGGTTTATCAGCTTAACCAGACTTCTCAATGGGTCCAAGACACACACAAAAAGGTTAAATACTCTTTGCTTAGACCAACATCTTACAGCATATACTACAGGATATTCCAAATGGATATGGGCCCTGAATATTAAAAGTCATACTATTTAAAAATTAAAGGAGAACCAGATCGTATAACTTTCACAGCTATGGAAACAAATCCTTAACCACACAAGGGATAGACATCCATAGACATCATCACAAAAGATAAAATAGATAACTTCAGTAGTGTGACATGAAAAGGCTTTTGCACAAACAAAATCAATGCAGTTAAAAAGGAAGCAGTTGTCTGGGGGAAAGAATCTTTGTATCGTATTTCTCTGATAAGGTTCAAATGAGATAACATGTAAAGCTTTTGCAAACCTTACTCTATATAAATGCTAGCTACTAAGGTCTGATATCCAAGATAATGTAGATAACTAACAGAAATATATAAAATCAAAAGCTATTCAAGTAGATAAGAGGTCAAAGTATATGAATAAGCAATTCTCAAAAGAATTGGATATTATTAGCAAACATATGGAAATTTTTTTTTCCAAATCACGAATTAGAGACATGCAAATCAAAACAACTCTAAGGTTTCAAATCACACCCAGCAAACTGAAAAAATTGACAAAAGATGGAAATAGTTGTTTGGCGGAGTTGTAGAAAGACAGGTACTCAGATTGTCTGTTGGTAAAGCTTTAAAATGGTCTAGCCATTTTGGAAAGCAATTTGGAATTATGCTAAGAAAATCACCAATACCCACTGCCTTTCACTCAGATTTCACTAATTGACATATACCTCAAAAAAAGTCATTGATAAAAATAACAGCATTACTCTATAATAGTAAAGAATTGGAAACAGAGTTGATGCTCCATTTCATTGGGTATTGCTAAACAAATTGTGGCACAAATGTTGTGGCCTATTATTCCTGCATCAGCCCCTGAGTAATGGAATTTTCAAACTGGATGTTTCATGGTAATCTTAAACTTAACATGACCAAAACAGAAGTCATCTTTCCCATACCAACCATTCTTTAGGCCTTCTCTGTTATTGTCTAGGACATCAGCTTACTTCCAGTTATCCATACTTGTAACCTCTGTGTCATTCTTGACTTCTCACTCTGTCACCCCTTGTGTCTAGTCACTTGCCAAATCTTGTCATTTTTACTTTTGAAACCTATTTCCTATAGTCTATTTCTCTCTATTAATATAGTCATAACTGTAGTTCAGGTCCTCATCATTTCTCTCTTTGACTGTTGCTGTAATGTTGGGGTTTTTTTTTTTTTTTTTAGTGAGGCAATTGGGGTTAAGTGACTTGCCCAGGGTCACACAGCTAGTAAATGTTAAGTGTCTGAGTCCGGATTTGAACTCAGGTACTCCTGATTCCAGGGCTGGTGCTCTATCCACTGTGCCACCTAGCTGCCCCTGCCATAATGTTTTAAATGTACTTCCTCTAAGCTTTTCCTATTCCATTCTCCATACAGCTTCCTTCCAAAGGGATTTTCCTAAAGCAGAGTTCTACCCTAGTCACTCCTTGACTAAGGAAACTCCATTAGCTCTCCATTAGCTCTGGGATCAAATATAAAACCCTCCAGTATTTAAAACTCTTCTCAACCTGGCTTCTTCCTACATTTCCAGTTTTCTTACATTTTACTCCTCCAGTATATTCTATGGTCCAGCTATGCAGGCCTCTCTCAGTTTAGCTCCTCTGTAAAATGAGGGCATTGAAATAGTTAACCTCTGAGGTACCTTCCAGCTTTCTAGCTATAATCTTACTTGCAGTTCCTTGCACGTGATGCTCTCTCCTCTGTCTCTGTGCCTTTGTACAGACTGCCTTCCATGCCTAAAATGCTTTTCTCTTCTCATCTCTTGACATTCCCTGGCTTCCTTCTAAGCAGCACCTTTTTCTGCAGGATACCTTTACTGGTTCCCTTCCCCTTCAGCTGATGGTGACCTCTCTTCTAAGTTCACCTTGTATCAATTCTATATGAATCTTGTATGTACTTACTTACATGTACATGTTATCTTCCCCATTAGATATAAGCATGTAAACTTGAGGGCAGGTACTGTTTTGCTTAGTACATAGGAAGCACTTAAATATTTTTGGCTTTCTTATTGTAATGAAAGATGAATATGATAAATACAGAAAAGCTTAGGAAACTTTATATAAACTTATACAAAGTAAAAAAAAAAATTGAGCCAGGAAAATAATATATCCAGGGACTACAAGATTGTAAATGGAAAGAACAAAAAAAACCAATGAAATGAAAACTTACTACTATGGAGTTAGTGACCAAGCTTGGCTCCAAAGAAAAGAGAGAAAAATGCACCTCATCCCTCTTTTGCAGAGCTGGGGGAGCTTTCAGTATGGAACATCGCAGATTTGGCTTTTGTGTTGTTTATGTTTACTGAACTGTTTTTCTTTTTTTTCCTACTCTTTTTAATTAGTTATAGGTGATAGCTCTCTGGGAGGGATAAGAGATGAAATATATTATGAAATATAGGTGATATAGAAACATTATGTAAATACATTTTTTTAGAATTACCCCATCATCTCAGGCATATTTTGTTTTGTATTTGCTGACTTGTAAGCAAATGTAGTTTATGCATGATACACTGGGCTCCTTACTACACCTGTGTAAATGAATAGAGTTTAGTCAACCTTTTTTTTTTCTGCTTTAATTAAAAAAGCTGAAATCTTTCTTTGTGCTGTGAAGTCTTTCATCTGGTAACTTATTCCTCATGGATAGAATTCTACTCTAAAATGAGTCCTACTCTGAAAAGGGAGAAACTTGGCTTTTGCCTATAGTGATTCAAAATCTCTTGAATCCCTGCTTTTAGAAAACACTCTGCTTCTATGTAGTTAACACTACTTTACAATTGTATTTCCTGTAATAGTTCATTGTAATACTTGGATAGTAAAGCTTAAAATAATTTTTATCTAGTGATACAACAAGAATATGTTTGTAATGTGTTATTTACACTAAAATTTAGAGTACAGATGCTTATGTTAGAATTTGGAAATTATTAAGCTGAAAATTAGTCATTTAAAAATTCATTTGAGCAGTGTCTTAATTTTTTGTCTTTGAACTAGATACAGACTTCCTGGATATTAGTTAAATTTTGCAAGATCCTTTTGAGATAATTAGTATGTATATGTTTTTAAAATGCTATAACCTAATAGATTTTGTCTAGGGTCTTTGTTTTGTCTTTTGGGTTGTTTTTGTAGATATTTGTTTGACAGTTAATGCTGAGTAAGTACTAAAGACTGTTCATTTATTATTCAGTAATATGTCTTAATTCACTTACTGAGAAAAGGGTAAGATACTTTTGTACCTGAAAGTAGTTCCAAGTTGCATGTCATTTAGAGGTAACTACAGTGGACTTGCACTGCCTTGGATTTGAGTCTTGCCTCAGCTAATAATAGTTGTATGACTATGGACAACAAGTAATTTGAGGAATAAGGCTCAGTGAACTTATTTCCAGTGTGAATGTGATATTTGAACAACCATCCTCACAGGGCTTTTGTGAGGAAAATGCTGCTTTATAAAACTAAAGTATAAATGTGAAGAATTTTTTATTGATTTAGCTTTCTTCAGTGTTTTTCATAATCTATTTGTAGCTGAGTTTGTATCTTTTTTCATCACCACATGCTTGTTTCTTTTCCTTTGTATATTTCTGATCGTTTGCAGAGTCTTAAGTCTTTTTAAAAAATTTTTTAGGCAATTGGGGTTAAGTGACTTGCCCAGGGTCACACAGCTAGTAAGTGTCAGTAAGTGAGGCTGGATTTGAACTCAGGTAGTCCTGAATCCAGGGCCAGTGCTTTATCCACTGTGCCACCTAGCTGCCCCCTGAGCCTTAAGTCTTAATATTTAAAGAGGAATTGCTAAGAATTTAGAAATTCTTCCCTAAGTTTCACTGAATGTCATACGTTAAGGCATTGCCTTGGTTTTAAAAATACTTATCATCATGTATTGATTCCCTTTTTAAAGTTTTAGTTTTATACAATAGATGATTACTATTTGTAGTGACATTCTAAAAAAACATGTAAAGAAGAAACTAGCATATTTTCTTAGTTGTTTGACCTATTTTTATTTTATGCAATAAAATATCCTTTGGCTTAATGGATTTATATTGTCTTTATTTAAATTACTCTCTATGTTAATAATGAAATATTTTGGTGAATATATTGGTGAAATTACTCTACAAGTACTGAAAAACTTGAACATCATGCTATGTTTGTTTAGCATCTGCCAAAGAACAGCATTCATGCCATGAACATTAAGCTCTGAGGACTTAAGTGCCACTAACTTCATTTTTAAAAATTTTTTTTAATTTTAGTGAGGCAATTGGGGTTAAGTGACTTGCCGAGGGTCACACAGCTAGTAAGTGTTAAGTGTCTGAGGCTGGATTTGAACTCAGGTACTCCGGACTCCAAGGCCAGTGCTCTATCCACTGCGCCACCTAGCTGCCCCTACTAACTTCATTTTAATTATTTTTGGTTTTTGCCAAACTATTATTTTTCAATATGTCTTCAGGTTTATGATTTTTTGTTTATGTAATATTCATTATAAATTTGTAACATTTGAAAATAGTATTTTTTGGTGATAATGACAAATCATATTTCAGCATTTTATTAAAAACAGCATCAGCAGCCCTCAAAAAATATCCGGTTCTTTGAGTCTGTATTCACTGGAATGGTGAACATATTGCCTTTTATGGATAGACTTCAAATATATAACTTGTTTCCATTTCCTCAAGAAATAAGACTCATGGTTATAAAGAGTTGAGATTTCCCAGTAAACCAACAAATACAATAAATATACTGCAGTGTCTGACTTTGTTTCCTTTCATATAATTTTATTATACCATGTTACTCAGGAACTAAATTGTAGATAGCATAAATTAATCTTTTTTTTTTTTAAGGTAAACCAACCATTTTATTTTCCTCAGATCAGTTCAGGAATTTTGATAGGCAGATAGCTCTTTCCATTGGCTTTGGAGGGGGTCTGGGGGCACCACCAGCAGGTCTGAAGCGGGGTGGGGGTGTCCGATCCTTTCGTGCCTCACAAGACCGATTCCTCACTACCTTGCTGTAGATCGTGCAGCTCACACAGTAATGCAGTTTCACGTACAGTTTGGGGAGCAGAGAAGAGTCAAAAACACTGGCCTCGGAGATGTCCCTGACGGCCGAGGCTTCCACGATGTTGCGGATGACGAACTTCTTAATGGCCTTGTTCTTGGGCACACAGCGGGCACAGCGGATGGGCAGCACGTGGCCGCGGGCCTTCTTGGCCCGCCCGTTGTTCCTCCTCCTCTTGGTCATCTTGTAAGTCAGAAGATGAAAAAGGCTATATTATTTTCTGATACTAGCAGGATTATCTTAAGACCTTTATCTATTTAGGGGAAGGAGTACTTCTCTAATACTATATTTTTATTTACTGTATTCTCAGTTATTACTTTGAATTATTAAAGGTATGGTGTATTTTGTCTTTATGTCCTGTACTAGCTCAACAGGGCATTTGTTTACTCAAACTAAAAAGTCAATAATATTTGATGTTGGCAATACTGCAAAGAAAATACTTTAAAAAAAAGTGATCCAATATAAGCTCCTTGTGAGCAGAAGATAAAAAAAAAGTGATCCATTTTTTCCCACTCCATCCTCTACCTTCCTTTTTCTATTTGTGACTACAATTAGACTTTTATTCCTTTGTTCATTTTATTTATGTTGGGTAAAATAGCCAACAAGAATTTTATTAAGTATCCATTGTGTATTGGGCAGTGTTCTGTGCTGGAGATACAAAAATGAAACAGTCCTGTCCTCAAGGAAGTTAAATTCTGTTAGGGAGAAAACATATTAAGTATATACAGAAGAAATCCAAGGTTATTTGGGTTGGGGGGTGCTAACATTTTGGGGGATCAGGAACGGCTTTATATAGAAAAATACTGAAGAATTCTAAGAGTTGGAAGTGAGGAGGGAGTGTATTCCAGGTATGGAGGATGGTCTGGGCAAAGGCATGGAGATAGGAAATGGAATGTTATGAGTAGCAGAAGAACAATTTTTGAAGTCTTGAGAATTGTTAAAACTTCTGGCCATTTTTCCAATTACTTGTGACTTTGTGACTAGTGTACTAAAGGGAGGAAGATAGCAGAAATAACTTTATCCTAATCCTAAACTGGTTGAGTCTTATTTAAATGGAGAACAGTGACAAAATAGAAGCTTTACTTTCTATAATGCCCAGAAGTGATATGAGGGGGCAGCTTGAGGGGGCAGCTAGATGGTGCAGTGGTTAAAGCACTGGCCCTGGATTCAGGAGTACTTGAGTTCAAATCCAGCCTCAGACACTTGACACTTACTAGCTGTGTGACCCTGGGCAAGTGACTTAAACCCCATTGCCTGCAAAAAAAAAAAAACCCACAAAAAAAAGGAAGTGATATGAAACCTTTAGAACAGGGTGCTCCAAAATCTTTTTTATCCTATTAATAATTTCTACTTCAACTCCATGTTCAATTTCTAGAGGTGAAAAAATTATTAGGATTTATTGAAGATGTTTAATTACACTAAAACTAAAGGAATAGGGATATAGTTCCAGCACTAAGGTAGGGGAATGAGTAAAATTAGATTTGTAATGATAGCTCCTTTATATATTTGCAATCTGAGTTCTTTTCTGAGCCTATCTAAATTTATTGCTAAGCAGAGTTTATTTGGTAGAAGTAGAGGAATATAGATACCTTTAAATTCCTCTTGTTCTCCTACCTACCAAACTCTTGTGTGATACCTGAGCTGGATGTATGTCTAAAGAGTCAAATTTCTTAATATTGACAGATGGACTTTAAAATTTTTTTTAGGGGGGAGGGAAGAAAGCTGGTTTATTTATGTTTTAAAATAAAATAACATGTCCCAGTAGGAGACCTCATGGACTGAAATCTATGGCCATGTGGGAAGCCAGCAGGGCCAGATGCCCCCTCTTTTTTTGCTCTGTAGGCATTTGAACTTGCTGTGTTCTACATGATGACACATTTTAGGCCATAAGCCATTCAGGCTTTTTAGTTTATTTTAAAACAACTAGCTTCTAAAATTTGTTTGCCAAAAAGACACAGAAGTCACTCTGTAAAATTAATCTCTTTGCATATATAGAGCTTGAAGAGTATGTAGGTACTTGGCTCAGAATATTAACATTTAAAAAATTGTAGGAGAATACATACAATGGATTTTAGATTTAAAAAATAAGTTTACCTAAATTAATTTTGTTAATAAATCATGAACAAATCATTCAGCTGTTTTTTTCTTATGAAAAATCATAATAGCTTAAATATATTAGTATTTAAATCCTAAAAATTTAGCTTTGCACTAGATTTTAGGATACCATGTTTTGCAATAGAATATCTGTGCCCTCCAAAATGGACTTGATTGCTTGTATTGAAAGATTTGATTCACCATCACTGGAGCCTTGTTTGCATCAAACTACTTGAATAAAAATTCTTACTCAGATTCAGCTTCTCTGATGAACAGAGCAAAATATTGTTACTGTTATCAGAGTAAACAGAAAGGAAGCAAGCCAAGGGGGGTCTGACTCAGCTCTGTGAGCCAAACCACAAGTGGGCAATTGAATTGGATCTGTATGCATGTGAAAGAAACATAGTTATAAGGCCATTTGGATTGCTGCAATTAATGTGCTGTAACTTTTTTTTTTAACTGGGTTGTTTCCCCTTTAGTTATCTTCCATCAACATAGCTAGATAGTGCTTGGTTCATTGAACCAAGATAACTTAATTTTCTTAAAATTGAACAAAATAATTTGGAAAAAAAATCTTTAAATTCTGTATAGTATTATAAATGTCTGAATAATCATTATAGCAGTAATTAGTGAGTATTTTAGTTTCTTTGACTATTTACTCCTACTTCCCCTTCTACCCAATTATACATAAATCTATTCAGGACTGCTGAAAGTGACAATATAATTCTTGAAGAAGACCAGCATGTATGTGGCAGTGTCCTTAAGAGTTCATTTAGGGCAGCTAGGTGGCTCAGTGAATAGAGCACCGGCCCTGGATTCAGGAGGACCCGAGTTCAAATCCGGCCTCAGACACTTTACACACTCACTAGCTGTGTGACCCTGGGCAAGTCACTTAACCCCAATTGCCTCACTAAAAAAAAAAAAAAGAGTTCATTTAGTTATCTGGTACTGGCTAAGAAATATAGAGGTGGATCAGTGGAATAGAATAGGTATAAATTATACTATAGTAAATCACTATAGTAATCTAGTATATGATAAACTAATGTAACCAAGATTACAAAGGAAGCAGAAAACTGGGAAAGAATTTTTGAAACAAATATCTCTGATAAAGGCTTCATTTCTCAATTATATAGAGAACTGAGTCAAATTTATAAAAATACAAATCTTTCCCCAATTGATAGTTGAAGGATATGAACAGGCAGTTTTCAGACAAAGAAATCAAAAGTTGTCTATAATCATATTAAAAAATGTTCTATTGATCAGAGAAATGCAAATTAAAACAACTCTAAGGTATCATGTCACACCTATCAGAGTGGCAAATATAACAAAAATGGAAAGAAAATATGGGATGTTGGAGGGGATGTGGGAAAGCTGGGACACTAATCTACTGTTGGTGGAGAGTTATAAAAAGATCCAACCATTCTGGAGAACAATTTGTAACTATGCCCAAAGGGCTATAGAACTGTGCAATAACCCTTTGATCCAGCACTACTACTGCTAGGTTTATATCCCAAAGACATCACTCAAAAGAGAAAAAAACCTATTTGTACAAAAATATTTATAGCATTTCTTTCTGTGGTGGCTAAGAATTGGAAATCAAAGGAATGCCCATCAATTGGGGAATGGCTAAACAAGCTGTGGTATATGATGGTGTTGGAATATTATTGTGCTATAAGAAATGACAAGCAGGATGGTTTCAGAAAGGCCTAGAAAGATTTGTATTAACTGATGTATAGTGAAGTGAGCAGAACCAAGAGAACATTGTACACAGAAACAGTAATATTGTTTGATGAAGAACTGTGAATGACTTAACTATTCTCAACAATACAATGAACCAAGACCAATCCCAAAGGACTCATAATGAAATATACTATCTGCCTCCAAAGAAAGAGCATAGATTGAACACAGACTGAAGCATGCTATATTTCACTCTTTCATTTTTTCTCTTATTCAGGTTTTCTTATGCAAAATGACTAATATGGTATCGTTTTACATAATTGTACATCTGTAACCCATATCTGATTGCTTGCTGCCTCAGGAAGGGGGGGAGGGAAGGAAGGATAAGGAAGGAAGGAAAGGAAGGATAAAAATTGGAACCCAGAATTATAACTTAAAATATTTATTGCTTTAAAAAAAGAGTTAATTTAGTTGAGGATTACAAAGGAACACTTGATCATGTGTTCTTAGGTCAAGGCTCATTTCAGGGAGGTGAATGTTTAAGCACCTCAAATTCAGAGGCATTCTTAGCAACCCAAGCATACCTCTCAGTTGCTTACATCAGACTCGACTGTTACTGATATTGCTTTCCAACTTTCCTTTAGTTTTAGTGAGATTAAACACCTTCAGTGAATACTAATGATTCTTTCCACAGGAAAAATTGACTTTGGAGCTGCAGTAGGAATGGATGACAAAAATTGACTTTGGAGCTGCAGTAGGAATGGATAGGACAAAAAGCCCCAAACCATTTTGGAGTACTCTGTATGTCCCACAGCATTATTGAGTGCTCTTATGGAAGGCACAGCTATTGTCTTGGTGGTATTCTCCACTCTCCTATAGGATTGGAATTTTGCATCTCACTTTCATATACCTTGTCTGTCAGATGATGGGTGATTTGGGGGCATTTGCTACTAAACGGGCATGAGAATGTGAGAGGTGCTTTGCATTTCTTGATAACAGTGTATCAGATTGACTGACTACATACAGAACTCATCTCCAAAATGGGAACTGTGTACCTATGGAGGTATGGGAAGAAAGTATTCCCTACTCCCAACACAACAGGTTGTTGTTGGTGGTAGCTTTGTTATGACAGCAAATACTGCCAGTTCATTTTCCCTTTCTCCCTTCAAAAGCCTGGCACTGCTGGCAGCAAATACAGGTTCTTGATGAACTAGGGGTTGGGGCAGCATCCAGCAAGAACACTGGAGGTAAGCAAGGTAAAGTCACTGTGGGACCCACAGAGGAGATGGGATGCATAGGGTTATTAAGCAACCAGGTGGTTCCTTCTCTCCACTTCTTGAGGGCTGGGCTGCTGTAGTGACTGAGAAGTTGAGGGAAGGGCCTGAGGCAACCAGGGTTGCAGAGCCAGTCTCAGCCTGGAATCAGATGGGTGGGAGAGGTGGCTGGGTTAAAAGTAGAGTGGTGGTGGGGGCAGCTAGGTGGTACAGTGGATAAAGCACTGGCCCTGGATTCAGAAGGACCTGAGTTCAAATCTGGCCTTAGACACTTGACACTTACTAGCTGCATGACCCTGGGCAAGTCACTTAACCCTCACTGCCCTGCCAAAAAAAAAAAAAGTAGAGTGGTGGCAGCGGTGGCTGCCAACAAGGTGTTTTTTTGGCATTTGGTACCCATGGAGAAGTCCCTGGGAGGAATAATCAGTCTCTTTATGAAAGTGTAAAATTTTAATCAACAGATAAAAAATAATTTTAACAATTGAACTAAAGACCTAGCAAAGCTAAACAAAAGAGCTAAAAATTTGAAACCACTTTATGGAATAAGTAATTGAAAACTAGTTAACCATAAGGAGAAGAATCAATAAACAAATAGTAATCACTTGCTTTGTCCCAGGAGCTGACAATTCAAAGATATGTAAAAAATAAAACATTTCATGCCCTCAAGGAATTTATATTCTATTAAAGGGACAATATATACATCTACAGGTTTATACAAAGTAGACAGGAGATCTTTTGACTGTAAGGCAGTATCAGCTAGAGATACCAGGAAAGGCTTCATGTTAAAAAAAAAAAAAAAAGTCCTGTGCTGGAACTGAGCCTTGAAGGGAACTAGGGATTTTTAAGAGGGAGAGGTGAGATAATTATTTCCTGGCATGAGGAACAGCCATTGCAAAGGTCCAGAGGAGGGAGATGGAATAGATTATATGAGGAAGAATAAGAAATCTGACTTGGCTGGACTGAAGAGTTTATGAAGGGAAGTAATTTGTAATAAGGCATGAAAGGTAGATTGGCACTCCTTTTTGTGAAAAGCTTTAAATGCCAAACAGAATGATTCTAAAACTTATGAAGACTACAGTACATGGGCAAAGGGACTAGAAAAGGAGGATCATAGGACCTTAAGTTTAGAACTGAAAGATACCTTGGAGATTCTATAATCTAACCACCTCATTTTAGAGATGAGGAAACAGGCTTGGAATATCATCTCCAACTGGGATGAATGGACAAATAAGCAAAAATTGAAGGCGGAAAATCAATGGAGTGAAATTGTCCTGCTCATCTCTGTATGGGACTCCTCAGTTTTTGTGAAAAGGGAGAAAAATGAGAATAATGAAGGGTCATCTTCTAAATGAGAGGTTTCAAATATACCACCAAGTGCTAGTGGGGCTGAATCAAATGGAAAATGTAATTGGGAAATATTTAACAAAATAAATAAAAATACAATGAAAGATAGATACCGTTACATTTTACAACTTTTTAAAACAACAGTTTCCAATAGTTTGCAAAAATATAAAACCTGTGGGGATGCTTACATATGGATTAGTGGCTCTTGTTTCCATTTGAGTTTGGCCCCACTGATCTGTTATTGTTTTGTTCTTTTCAAAGAGGACCAGTGATATCACAGGTAATGTCTTGACTTGCATGTAAATTGAATTTAAGTGAGGCAGAGTTGCACCACCTAATTAGCCTCACTCTCTTTCTGAGTGCCAGGACAAATGTCAAGACAACTGGTGATGGCTCAGGATACAGTGGATGATCTTGGAGTCTTCAATGCCTGACCTAAACAGATCTTAGACCTTATATGGACTTCAGTCAGTCATTGGTCTGAGCTTTTCAAGAACTGTCTCTGTCATTCTGAATAAAGGTGGCTGTTGAGTCAGTTTAGGCTATGCTCCATTTAGAGGTCCCTTAATTGAAACTAAAGAAAATGGAAAATGGCAAGAGTATGGAATGAAACAGCCCTTGGATATGATGATCTCTGGTCCTATCAGTTGTCCTTTGCCTTCAGGTAAAAATGCACCCAGGCTGTGCTCTTTGGAGGTTTGACAGAAAACAATCTCCCACTACAGCCAGCTCTGCTAAATTTAGATGCTGCTAAATTTCCTCCTATAAAAGAAGTAAAAAACTCAGACATCTCAGGATCCCAATACCAGGAAAGTCAGGAAGTTAACCCATAAGAAAAAACTTTGCTGCAAAACTCTGTGAGTGAAGAAAAGAGTTGAGAATCTGAGCAACCTACCAAGTACATCAAAAAGTGTTACAAAGAAAAGACTTGCACAAAATGTTTTCCTAAAGAAAAATAAAGTGCCTAAAGAATTCTGATTGCCTTGTTTTGTCTCCCCATTTGACCCATCCATAGGTAACATATCAGTATTCCAGGAAGAGTTATGTACTCCTTACCTACATCTTTTGGAATCAATTTCCTTCAAGACTTAGCGTGTTGGACATTTTACTTTAAGCTTTTCCTGATTCTTACTGCCCCTTCTTCCCCCAAGTGCAAGTGCACTCTCTCCCCAATTTACCTTGTATTCATTTTGTTTCATATACAGACTTGTGTATATGTACTTATTGTCTCCCAAGTGGAATGTAAGCACTTTGACGACAGAAACTTTTACTTTTGTGTTTGTTTGTGTCCCAATGGTTAGCACAGTACCTGACACAGTGAGCACTTAATAAATGCTTGTTGGTTTCTTGGTTGATTGACTAGCTGAAGACCATCTTAATCATGCAGTATGGGCAGGAAGCAGGTTAACAGTGAGTAGTGTGAGGACATCACCAGAACATATTAGTAATATCAGAGGTGTGAGTTGCCCCTCACTACTCTGATCACTTATGTTCCCTGTTTGTGTAACCCTTAAGTGGGTTCCTTGACAGATACATTCTCCATATGTATATTCTCCATGTATTTATATAATCCCAACATCCCCATTTTTTCCACTTAGATTATGTGTGTGTTCTGTTATTTTGTTTTTTATTCTATTTCATGAAAAGCCTTTGTTTTGCACTTGCACTAAAATGGTATATTTTGAGACCGAAGATTGGCAAACAATAGTAAGATTCCACCTTTGTTATGTGGTAAAAATTATTTGTGGTAAAGATTAATACCGCAGTTTTAGCTGAATCATTTGGGAGAGGCCACATCTGGCCCACCCTGAGGTTACATA
This sequence comes from Dromiciops gliroides, assembly GCF_019393635.1. NCBI lineage: Eukaryota > Metazoa > Chordata > Mammalia > Microbiotheria > Microbiotheriidae > Dromiciops > Dromiciops gliroides. The sequence continues at coordinate 146,792,857 of NC_057862.1, forward strand.
TGCTACTAAGGTCAGAAGGAAGACTCTCCATAGGCAGCTTTTGAAGGACCTCCCCTTTTGGGGGAGGGGAGATTGAAAGCTCCCTGAAGGGAGGTGGAAGGCTGCTTCTGGAACACTAGGCTTTTTCCGTAATGCCAGCTTGCTCTCCCTCTGGCAACTCCCCTTGGAGTGTTCGTTCTGTCTTTCGTAGCTGCTGTTTGGTGAGTTTAATTACAAAAAACCCTAAATTCCTTTGAACTAGTTAAATTAGAAACGGTCTGGGTTTAAAGTTCAGAGTTAAGAGTATTTATCTGTATTTCTATTTTCCTATTTCCTTATCTTTGATTTTTTATTAGTTTCACCTTTGTTGTTTAATTAATTCCCAAGTAATAAAATCTGATCATTTTGTGAACTAAAGCTTAGAGGCTCCTTTCTTATTGGCCTGGGAGAAATATCTAAAAGGGCAGTTCAGAGCAGAGGGAGAACCTAAAAGGTCCCTCATATTTCCAGGACCCCAGTATTAAGGCATGTCACCCAAATAATGCTCCGTATATCAAATTTTGGCCCTCACAGTTACAAACACCTCCAGATGTTTATGTATAGTTTGACTACAATATTTTAACTCGGTGGCAACCAAATTGCTTTTAGGTACTGCCCCAAGTATGCTTTTTAAAGTGTTTATTTTTCTTCCTGAAGATTTCTTTTCTATTAGATATATTAAAATTAATTATATCTTTAAAAGTATACTTATGTATTTTAACTTAGACTAAAGTTGTTAAACATCTTGGTGTTTAAACTTATTTAGGCTAATCTTAAAAATATTTGATGTTTTACCAGGTTTCATATGATTTGTATATTTTTATGTGTATTTGTACCTTTTCCTGTAAAATTCAGTCAGGTATTTATTAAATGTTTACTATGTGCCAGGAACCATACTAGTCATTATGGTTACAAAGCAAAAGTGAAAATAGTTCCTCCTCAAAAGAAGCTCATATTCTACTTTTTGTCTTTGACCTTGTATATATGCTTAACTATGACTCTTTGGGTCAGAGGAGACATTTTAGTCACTTTATTTGCATAATTCCAGATTGCTTTCTCCTGTGGGTTGGACCAATACAAAGCTCTGCCAACAATGTATTAATAAGCTCATTTTTCCATAATCCCCTCTAGTAGGGCCTTAGGTAAAACTATGGTTTGTTTTGATTTGCATTCTCTTATTATTAGTGACTTGGAGCATTCTTTCATGTAGTTATTAATAGTTTATAATTCTTTTTTGAGAGCTACTTTTTCAAATCCTTTGACTAATAATCCATTTGATCTTATATTTCTGATAGTTATCTATACAATATCAAATCTTTATCATAGATACTTGATAAAAAGATTCTTTTCTTATTCTAATTGAATTAATTTTTTTCATGCAAAAGGTTTTCTGTTTTATATAATTGGAATTGTCTATTTTATCTTTTGTAATCTTCTCTAGCCCATGTTTGATTAAGAATTCACCCTCTGGGGCAGCTAGGTAGCACAGTGGATAGAGCACTGGCCCTGGAGTCAGGAGGACCTGAGTTCAAATCTGGCCTCAGACATTCGACACTAGCTGTGTGACCCTGGGCAAGTCACTTAACCCCAATTGCCTCACATACACAAAAAAGAATTCACCCTCTACCTATTGTGAAAGCTACATGATATAATTCTTTTTTAACGGTATGATCTTTAATATTCTTGTCATTTATCCATTTTAAATTTATTTTGGAATATGATGTAAGATGTTGGTCTAGGCCTATTTTTTGCCAGTCTTTTCTAGTTATTGCAGCAATACTTGTCAAATAGGGATTTCTTTCCTAGGTAATTTTGGGTTTTGGGTTTCTCAAATACTGGGTTATTGAGTTGAATTATTTCTTATTCTTTTTTTGTCCAGGGGAGTTAGCTTTGCAGCTTTGAAGTCAAGGAAGACTTGGGTTCAAGGGCTACCTCTGACATGTATTGGTTTTGGAATCCTGGGCAAGTCATAACTTCTAAGTTCTATAGGCAGTGCTCTAAGACTTTAAGTTGCGGAGATCATACTGAACCTTCATTGATAGATGGAGTTTCCTCACCTGGAACTATACTAATTAAATCACAGATCTAGTCTTGATCATTATTTTCCTTGTCTATCCAATTCCACTGATTGATTTTTCTGTTTTTTAATCAGTAGCAAAATTTGATTGTTCAGAGCATCCTCAGGTATCTAAAAGCTTCAGAAACATTTGCTCTTGACTGTTAAACTATATCTAGTTTGAGATTTAAGAATATTTTAGAAGCTAAGATCATAGATTTGCAGCTGGATAGGACGTTATAGGCTAGAGAGGTGCCAGTTGTGACTATGCTAAGGCCTGGGATTGGAAGTAGATGGAAACATGAATAAACACCTTATAGTGTTGGGAAGAAATGTAATTCCCAGTTTCTCATGCTGAAGTTCAGTAACAAACTGTAGCAGCTATTTAAAAATTCACCTGGCCTTTGTTTATGCTAAACAAGTATCCATACTTTTAAAAACATATTTTTAAAATAATGGATTTTTATTGATACCTTTTTTTATCATCTAAATTTCCCCTCTGTATCACTCATCCTCTCCCTTCAGAAAGCCATCCATGTAAGAAAAAAATTTTAAAATAAAAAGAGAAGAGACAAATTAAGCAAAACTTAAGCCATCCAAAAAAAAAATCAGATTAATTATATGCAGTGTTCCATACCCTTCATGACCTCTACAAAGGTATGTGTGCGTGTCTTTTCATATCTCTTTGGGGCCAAGCTTGTTGTTGATACTTTTGCAACATTCAATTTTGCTTGTTTTGTGGTGGTGGTTCTTTCCATTTATATGATCGAAGTCATTGTATGTGTTGTTTTCCTGGCTCTGTTACTTCACTTTGTATCACTTCATGCTTTTCTATGCTTTTCTGCATTCATTATGTTCATCATTTCTTTTTCTTTCTTTCTTTCTTTCTTTTTTTTTTTCAGTGAGGCAATTGGGGTTAAGTGACTTGCCCAGGGTCACACAGTTAGTAAGTGTTAAGTGTCTGAGGCCGGATTTGAACTCAGGTACTCCTGACTCCAGGGCCAGTGCTCTATCCACTGCGCCATCTAGCTGCCCCATATCATTTCTTTTTGATGATATAAAACCAGGTCCAAGTCCTGGTTTTTAGTTCAGCCATTATGCGTGGAAGTATAGAAAGTATAGAAATATCTAGTCCAAGGATTATTAACAATTCCAAAGTGACATGCTAAATCTTTGCTTATTGACTACAGTGAGTATGGGATGAGGGTCTATAGAGGGGGAGTAAGTAGACGACTTTCATTTCTGACTTGGCCTCTCAACATTCTTTATCCACAAAGTACTTTGATATGAGGCAGTCTGAACAGTCCTTTGGCAGAGGTATTGGTGGTAGACACCGATAGGGATACAATGTTCTCATACTCTCTTTTTATCATTAAACACCTTAATTATCCATTAGTACTATAGCAGAGAAGGATTAATGGATAGACTGCTAAGAATAGGAATAGAATGAGAAACACCTGGAAAATAAGAGGACTTGCTGGAGAGTTGTCCATGGCTGTAACACATAGTCATTACTCATCCCACTTTTGGTAATCTACATAATTTAGGCCAACTTCTACTTACCTATGCATGTTCTATCTTGTCTTTCTTGGCCCTTTTTCTGGTTTTATCTGCTTCTTGTGCCGATCTCAAATATCTAAGAATAGCTATGACTGAGACTTCAGGAGTTTGAACAGTAGAAAGGTGGGAGTGAATGGGAAGTTGAAAACAACAATAAAAATTCATGTGTAGATTTGGCTGTCAAACTTATGAATTCTTAGCATGAATAATTTAGAGGGTGAAGAAATTTAATCACTTGAAATGTAGATATCACTGCTTAGGTTCATGTTGCTCTTTTGGAATTGTGAAGATTCTTGATAAAAAGCAATTTTATAACTTTTGTTCATTTGAAGTGCAACTTGAATAACCCTTCTAACTTGTCATTTTTCACACCAGTAAAGTCAGATCTAAACAATTGGAAAAATATTAATTACTCATGGGTAGGGCAAGCCAATGTAATAAAAAAGACAATCATAACTAGGCTTATTTATTTAGTGCTATACCAATCAAACTATCAAAAATATTTTATAGATTTAGAAAAATAATAACAAAATTAATCTGGAAAAACAAAAGCTCAAGAATATCAAGGGAATCAATGAAAAAAATATGAAGAAGGTGGTCTAGCAGTACCAGATCTTAGACTGTATTATAAAGCAGTAATTATCAAAACAATCTAGTACTTGTTAAGAAATAGGTGCATTGGGGCAGCTAGGTGGTGCAGTGGATAGAGCACTGGCCCTGAAGTCAGAAGGACCTGAGTTCAAATCCGGCCTCAGACACTTAACATTTACTAGCTGTATGACCCTGGGCAAGTCACTTAACCCCAATTGCCTCGCCCAAGGGAGAAAGAAAAAAGAAATAGGTACCTCAGTGGAACAGAATAGGTACAATTACACTATAGTAAATCACTATAGTAATGTAGTATATGATAAACCCAAAGATGCAAGCTTTTGGAACAAAAACTCATTTGACAAAAACTGCTGGGAAAACTGGAAAATAGTATGGCAGAAACTAGGTATAGACCAACATCTCACACCATATACAAAAATAAGGTCAAAATGGGTACATGATTTATACATAAAGGGTAATACCATAAGCAGATTAAGAGAGTATGGAATCATTTATCTGTCAGATTTATGGACAGGGGGAGACTTTAGGACTAAAGAACATATAGAAAGCAAAACAACATGTAAAATAGATAATTTTGATTATATAAAGTTAAAAAGTTTTTGCACAAACAAAACTAATGTAATCAAGAGTATAAGGGAAGGGGCAGCTAGATGGCGCAGTGGATAGAACACTGGCCCTGGAGTCAGGAGGACCTGAGTTCAAATCTGGCTTCAGACACTTAACACTTACTAGCTGTGTGACCCTGGGCAAGTCACCTAACCCCAATTGCCTCACCAAAAATAGAAAGAAAGAAAGAAAGAAATGACAAGCAGGATGAGTTCAGAACGTCCGGGAAAGACTTGTATGAACTGATGTACAGTGAAGTGAGCAGAACCAGGAGAGCGTTTTACACAATGACAGCAATATTCAATGAACTGTGAATGACTTAACTATTCTCATCAATACGATGATCCAAGACAATCCCAAAGGACTCATGATGAAGCATACTATCCGCCTCCAGAGAAAGAACAGATATTGACTGAACACAGACTGAAGCATGCTATTTTTCACTCTCTTTCATTTTTTCTTTTATTCAAGTTTTCTTATACAAAATGACTAATATGGCAATGTTTTACATAATTGTACATGAATAACCCACATCTGATTGCTTACTGGCTTGGGGGTGAGGGAGGGAAGGAAGGAGGGATAAAATTTGGAACTCAAAACTATAAATAAAAATGTTTATTGTTTTAAAAAACATAACTTGTTATTAATCATGCCTTTATAAAACGATGGAGCTATATTATTTAGTGTTGATTTCTACCACCATTTATGGTATCATTTTAAATAAGATGGTTGTTTTAGTACTTTTGTTTCTCTATGAGCTTATTCAATAATTTAAGGAGTATTCTACTTTTTAAGTTCTCTTTCTCACAGTTCCTGTTTTTACTATTGTAGCATGTTTTCTTATTTAAAATATTAAAATGGGGGGCAGCTAGGTGGCACAGTGGATAAAAGCACCAGCTAGTCGTGTGACCCTAGGCTGGTCACTTAACCCTCATTGCCCTGCCCCCCCCCAATTAAATTAAATTAAATTAAATTTTTAAAATGTAAGACTTCTTGTAGTATAAAGATATGAAGTCCCAGTGTGCAATTTATGAAAAATTCTTCATTCTAACTGGATAATTCTCCCTTCCCTTTAAAAAAAAACAAGAAGTTTTAGTACATTGTGAAGAATTTAATCTGTTTGGGAGAGACAAATGGTTTACATGATTTTTCTTGTCTAGGTTTTATCCTTTTCTCTTGAATCTGTCTATCTATCTATCTATCTATCTATCTATCTATCTATCTATCTATCTATCTATCTATCTATCTATCTATCTATCTATATTCTAAGTTAGAGTCATAGAATTTTAGAACTGGAAGGTTCACCTAGTCTTGACATTTTAGTCTGAAGACCTCATTTAAAAGTGAGAAAGAACCTGAAACCCAAAGAAGTTTGGCAGCTTAATCAGTTAATTTGTGGCAGGTATAAGTAAAACAGTTTTCTGACTTAAGGTCTAATGTTCTTGCCTACTAAGTAAGACTATTTCTTTTTTTCATAGGATTACTAGTCTGGATGACTGAAAAATGTTTTAGATAATGTTTATCCTAGATTTTAGCAAGGATCTGTGCTTGGCTTTGTATAAGTTACTTCAATAAAGGCCTAGAAAATGTACTTGTCAAATTTATAGATGATACAAAGCTGGGAGATATAGCTAAAGTGCTGAATAAAGAGGGCACAAAAATTTTTGGCAGAGAAGAGCAGAGGACCAAATCTTTTTTAAAGAAATTTATGTATTTTAATTATTTTTCCAATTACATGTAAAGATAATTTTTTGAGTTCCAAGTTTTTCTCCCACCCTCCCTTCCTTCCCCCCCTGCTCAGAGGACAAGCAAGTAGTTTGATATAGGTTACACATTACAATCACGTTAAACATATCTCCACATTGGACTAAATCTAGTAAGATGAAATTCATTAGGGTTTCATGTAAGGTCTTAAACTTGGAAGCAAAAAAGTTGACTTCACAAATACAAGTTGAGGGAGCATGGTTAGACAGCAATTTATGTGAAAAATATCTGAGGGGTTTTAATGGACTGCAGACTGTGAATCATCCTCTGTGCTTAGACCAGTGGATAGAGCTCTCAGGCCTGGAGTCAGGAAGACCTGAATTCATATCTGGCCTCAGACACTTCATAGCTATGTGACCCGGGGCAAGTCACTTAACCCTGCTTCAATTTCCTCACCTGTAAAATGAGCTGAAGAAGGAAATGGCAAACCACTCCAGTATCTTTGCCAACAAAACTCCAAAAAGGGGGTCACAAAGAGTTGAACATAACTGAAAATGACTGAATGACAAGAAAAAGGAGCTGTGTATCAGCAGTGTGTTGTAGTAACCAAAAAAGCTAATGTAATTTTGTAATAGGGTGCATTAAGAGAGGAATAGCTTCCAAGAATAATGAAGTGATAAGTCTTCCTATACTCTGCCCTCATCAGAATTCATCTGAAGTATTATGTACTATGGGTCACAATTTAAGGCATATATTGATAGGCTGGATCATATCTGGAGGTGGGTAGCCATGATGGCAAAGAACCTTGAGATTATATCATATCTACTGGAGGAACTGGGAGTTTTTAGCCTGGAGAAGACAAGATTCCGGAGGAATGTGATAGCTATCATCAAGTAATTAAACGGCTTTTATCTATAAAAGATTAGATTAGAGATAGACTTTAAGCCAGTACTTATTGGTGGAATACTTGATTAACTCCCCCACCCTACCCCAATCCCTTTTGCCCCAGAGGGAAGAAACTGGAGCAAATGAGTAAACATTTGAAGAAGGTAAATTTGGGCTTGATAAGAGGAGAAACTTGCTAACATTTAGAGCTGTCAAAAAGTAGAATAGGTTGCTTTTGGGAGGTGTTTCCTCACTTTGGAGATGCAGGATGATTACTTATATATACCCTGTTATAGTAGTTATTTCTTTTGGATCTAGGTTGAACTAGATGTCCACTGCTGAAATGCCTTCTATAACATTCTGTGTATGTGATTCAATATTCTTTTCACACCACATCCTTGATGACAAAAGCTTTGCAAGGGCAGGCACTTTCTTTTTTGCTTGTATCCACAGCATCTAGCACAATCCCCGGCACGTAATACACACTTATTAAATGTTTGTTGCCTTCCTACCTGGTCTTTTTTTTTTTTAAGTTTACTTATTTATTTTTAGGATGCTTTTCATTTTAAATTTTGAGTTCAAAATTCTTTCCCACCCTCCCACACCTACTGAGTAGGCAAGCAGTATATCATTTATACATATGAAATCATGCAAAACATTTCCATTAGCCATATTTCAGGAAAAAAGCAAGAAAAAATGTAAAAAGTGAGAAAATTACACTTCAATTTGTACTCGAGTTCATCAGTTATTGCCTCTTTAGAGGTAGATAGCATTTTTTCATCATGAGTTCTTTAGAATTGTCTTGCATCATTGTATTGATCAGAGTAGCCAAGTTTTTCAGTTATTGTTACATTGCTATTACTGTGCACAGTGATTTCCCAGTTCTTCTCACTTCACTTTGCATTAATTTATATAGTTTTTGCCATATTTTCTGAAACCATTCTGTTTATCATTTCTCGTAGCACAATAGTATTCTATCATAATCATTTACCATACCTTGTTCAGCCATTCTGCAATTAATGGGCATCCCTTCAATTTCTAATTCTTTGCCACCACAAAAAAAAAAAACAAAAAAAAAACCTGCTATAAATATTTTTGTACATATAAAGCCTTTCCTTTTTCTTTGATCTTTTTAAAAAATTAATAAAGTATTTTATTTTTTTCCGTTACATGTAAAGATAGTTTTCAACTTTTGTTTATACAAGCTTTACAATTTCAGATTTTTCTCCCTCTCTCCCCTCCCTCCTCCCTCCCCTAGACAGCAGGTAATCTGATATAGGTTTTATATATATATATCCTATTTCTACATTAGTCATGTTATAAGAGGAAAAAATCAGAGCAATGATGAAAAACCTCAAAATAGAAAAAAGCAACAGCATCAAAAACAAAAGAAATAGTATGGTTCATTCAGCATCTATACTCCACAGTTCTTTTTTTTTTTTTTTCTTGGATTTGGAGATCCTCTTCTATCATGAGTTCCCTGGAACTCTTCTGTGCCATTGCATTGGTAAGAAGAATATAGTCCATCACAGTAGTCTTTGATCTTTTTTTAAAAATAAAAGTATTTTATTATTTTCCAGTTACATGTAGAGATAGTTTTCAATGTTTGTTTTTATAAGATTTCCAATTTCAGATTTTTCTCCCTCCCTCCCCCCCTCCCCTAGACAGCAGGTAATCTGATATAGGTTTATATATATATATAACATTAAACATATTTCTGCATTAGTCATGTTTTAAGAGAAGAATTAGAGCAAAAAGGAAAAACCTCAAAAAAGAAAAACAGCAGCACCAAAAACAAAAGAAATAGCATGGTTCAATCAACATCCATATTCCTGTGGTAAAAATTATTTGTGGTTTTTAGCTAACTCATTTGGGAGGGGCCACACCTGGCCCACCCTGAGGTTACATATACTACTGAACTGAGGAGGAGAACTCTCCATAGGCAGTTTTTGAAGGACCTCCCCTTTTTGGAAAGGAAAGATTGTACGCTCCCTGAAGGGAGGGGGAGGGCTGCTTCCGGAAGGCTGAGCTTCTTCTGGAATGTGAGCTTGCTCTCAGTGCTCTCTGTTTGGCGACTCCCCTTGCAGGTGGCGCGTGTTCATTCTGTCTCAGCGTGGTGTGAGCAACTGTAGACTGTCTGGGGTTGGTGAGTTAATTACGGAAAACCCTAAATTCCTTTGAACTAGCTTAATTGGAAATGGTCTGGGGTTGCATAGGTTAAGTTTAGAGTTAAGAGCATTTATCTGTATTTCTATTTTCCTATTTCCTTATCTTTGATTTTTATTAGTTTCACCTTTGTTGTTTAATTAATTCCCAAGTAATAAAATCTGGTCCTTTTGTGAACTAAAGCTTAGAGGCTCCTTTCTTATTGGCCTGGGAGAAATATCCAAAAAGGGCAGTTCAGAGGGGAAGGTAAACCTAAAAGGTCCCTCATATTTCTGGGACCCCAATATTAAGGCAAGCCACCCAAATAACACTCCGTATATCAAATTTTGGCCTTCACATTCCACAGTTATTTTTTTTTTCTGGATTTGGAGAGCCTTTTCCATCATGAATCCTTTGGGACTTTCTTGTACCGTTGTATTGGTGAGAAGAATCTAGTCTATCACAGTCGGTCAACACTCAATGTTGATGATACTGTGTACAATGTTCTTCTGGTTCTGCTCATCTCACTCATCATCAGTTCATGCAAGTCCTTCCAAGTTTCTGGACTCCTCCTGTTCCTTGTTTCTTACAGCACAATAGAATTCCATTACATTCATATACTACAACTTGTTCAGCCATTCCCCAATTGATGGGCAATCCCTCAGTTTCCAATTTCTTGCCACCACAAAAAGAGCAGCTATAAATAATTTTGTACGTGTGGGTCCTTTTCCCATTTTTATGATCTCTTTGGGAAAAAGACCCCAAAGTGGTATTGTTGGGTCAAAGGGTATGAACAGTTTTATAGTCCTTTGGATATAGTTCCAAATTGTTCTCCAGAATGGTTGAACTGGTTCCCTACTCCAATAGTTCATTAGTACACCTAATTTTTCCCTCATTCCCTCCAGCATTTCTGATAGCTGTGAGGTGGCACCTCAAAGTTATTTTAATTTGCCTTTCTCTAATCAAGAATGATTTAGAGCATTTTTTCATGTGACTATAGATAACTTTGATTTCTTCTTAAAATTGCCTGTTTGACCATTTATCAATTGGGGAATAGCTTTTATTTTTTACAAATTTGAGAAATTATACTCTGTGTGTGTGTGTGTGTGTGTGTGTGTGTGTGTGTGTGTGTGTGTGTGTATGAAAGAAATTAGGCCTTTATCAGAGAAACATGTTCATATTACTTCATTGTCTATGGTACCTTTTAGCATAAGATAGTTTCCTTGATTATCTCTTTTAATTAGGGCTGGTTTTGCTTTTACTTTGAGATAAAGATTATTTCCCTTACCTTTTTTTTTTTTTAAACTGAAGCTGAAGCATACTAGATTCTGCTTTAGCCATTTATTTTCACTCTGTGACTGCCTTTTTTTTGGGGGGGGGGCAATTAAGTGACTTGCCCAAGGTCACACAGCTAGTAAGTGTCAAGTGTCTGAGGCCCGGATTTGAACTCAGGTCCTCCTGACTCCAGGGCGGGTGTTCTATCCACTGCGCCACCTAGCTACCCAGTGCCTGCTTTTTTGTTACAATTGTGTCTCTTGTAAACAACATATTGTTGGATTCTGGTTTCTGATCCATTCTGTTATCTGCTTCTGCTTTATGGATAAGCATATCCCATTCATATTCACAGTTATGATTATTAACTCTGTATTTCCCTCCATCCCCATTGTCTTGTTTTTCTTTTTTCTCTCTTTTAAAAATTCTATTCCTCCTCAAAAGTCTGTTTTGCTTCTAACCACTGCCTCTCTTAATTTCCTCCCCTCCCTGGCACTTAACCCTCATTGCCCCTCCCCCCCAATCATCCCTTGTCTCATCCTATTTTCCTATTGGGTAAGTTACATTTCTATAAACAACTGAATGTATATATTCTTCTCTTTGAACCAATTCCATTGAGTAATAGTAAGGTTCAAGCATTGCCTGCCACCCCACATTTTCCTCTCCATTGTGAAAACTTTCCTCTTTCATGTGAGAAAAATTTCTCTATTTTACTTCTCTCTTCCTCCTTCTCTCAGTGCTTCCCTCTTTCTCCTCTCTTCATTTTTTTGGAGATCATTCCAACATAATCAATTCATACCCATGCCCTTAACTGCCCTAATAATGATAGAGTTCTTAGAAATTACATGTATTATCTTCCCACACAGGAATATAAACAGTTTAACTTTATTGAGTCCCTCATGATTACTCTTTCATGTTTACTTTTTTATGTTTCTTGTGAATCTTGTGTTTGAATGTCAAATTTTCTATTCAGCGCTGGTCTTTTCATCAGGAATGCTTGAAAGTCCTCTATTTCACTAAATATACACTTTTCATTCCCCACCCTCAAGGGATTGCATTTAACTTTCCTGGGTAGATTATTTTTGTTTGTAATTCTAACTCCTTTGCCTTCTGCAGTATCACATTACTCCTTTAATGTGGAAGCTGCTAAATCTTGTGTTATCCTGACTTTGGCTGTACAGTATTTTAATTGTGGATTGTTGTTGGGTTTTTTTTTCCCTAGCTGCTTGAAGAATTTTCTCTTTGACTTGGGAGCTCTGGAATTTGCCTGTAATATTCCTGGGAGTTTTAGTTTTGGGATCTCTTTCAAGAGGTGATCATTGGATTCTTTCAGTTATTATTTCTTGATGTTTCATGGAGTCATTAGCTTCCACTTGCCCAATTCTACTTTTTTAGGAATTCTTTTCTTCAGTGAATTTTTATACATCTTTTTCCATTTGGCCAATTTTGCTTTTTAATGAGGTCTTCTCTTCAATAGATTTTTGTGCCTCTTACCATTTAGCTAGTTCTGTTTTTCTAAGGTGTTACTTTCTTCAGGTGGTTTTTTGGGGTTTTTTTTTTGCCTCTTTTACCAAGCTGTTAATTCTGTTTTCATAATTTTCATGTCTCTCAGTTCTTTTCCCAATTTTTCCTCTACCACCCATATCTCTTTCTTTACCTCTTCTAGGAATTCTTGGGTTTGGATCCAATGAGCATTTTTCTTTGAGGCTTTTTTGGTAGCCTTTTTTTTCCACATTGTTGTCGTCTTTTGAGTTTATGTGTAGGTTTTCCCTGCCACCATAGTTATCTTTTTATGGTCAGATTTTTTTTGTTGTTGTTGTTTGATCATTTTTCCAGCCTCTTTCTTTCTTTCTTTCTTTCTTTCTTTCTTTCTTTCTTTCTTTCTTTCTTTCTTTCTTTCTTTCTTTCTTTCTTTCTTTCTTTCTTCCTTCCTTCCTTTCTTCCTTTCTTCCTTCCTTTCTTCCTTTCTTCCTTTCTTCCTTTCTTCCTTTCTTCCTTTCTTCCTTTCTTCCTTCCTTCCTTCCTTCCTTCCTTCCTTCCTTCCTTCCTTCCTTCCTTCCTTCCTTCCTTCCTTCCTTCCTTCCTTCCTTCCTTTCTTTCTTGCGAGGCAATTGGGGTTAAGTGACTTGCCCAGGGTCACACAGGCAGTATGTGTCAAGTGTCTGAGGCCGGATTTGAACTCAGGTCCTCCTGACTCCAGGCCCAGTGCTCTATCCACTGCGCCACCTAGCTGCCCCATTTCCAGCCTATTTCTTGGCTTTGGATTTATGTTAAAGATGGCATCTGCTCACCTGGGGCACTGTGCCAAGCTTTCGGCTTTTTCCTGCTTCTATTTTAAGAGCTATTTCTGGGGTCTTCAGGTTTTTGGTGCTTTCAAGGTGGTGTGATCCTGGAAGAAGCATGGTCACTGCTCTCCTAATCTATACTCTGGTCTTTACCCAGCAAGGGTCCCTGGCTCCCTGCAGCTGCAAGTGCTAGTATTTCTTTTTGTTTTGTTTCAAGTGTTAGAAGTAAAGTATTAAATTATGGGTCACTGAAAAAAGAAACAGATAAGGTTTTTAACAAATCTAATCCTTTTAAAATATTGATCTTTAAAGGATTTGCATATTTTTCCAACTTTGTATAAGAATTTTTGGACTTCATTTGTCAGCAAAATCATTGAATACTTTAGATTTGATTTAGCCAACTTCTCATATTTTTTAAGGAACAGGTATGCCATTTTTTTCTTTGTTAACTTTATTCCTCATTCACTCCTGCAAGTATTGAAAAAGAAGAATAAAGGAGATTAAACTGCTTAGATTAAACTACTTATATTCATGAGATTTTATATTGGATGTTGAAAATATTGGCTTAAATCAGAATTTTTTTGGATTATCTTTAGCTTTCTGTTTACTGTGCTGTCCTTGCTCTCTATCTTTGTTGATTTTTGGGGGGGCAGCTCTATCTTTGTTAATAATTGGACATAGCGGGGCAGCTAGGTGGCACAGTGGATAAAGCACAGGCCCTGGATTCACGAGGACCTGAGTTCAAATGCGACCTCAGACACTTGACACTTACCACTTACTAGCTGTGTGACCCTGGGCAAGTCACTTAACCCCTATTGCCCTGCAAAAAACAAACAAACAAACAAACAAACAAAATAATTGGACATAAGGGTACTGATAATTTTCACTTATCTTAATTTTCCATTCAGATCTAATTGTTTTTCCAATCTAGTTAACAAGTACTTATTTTCTTTCCCTTCCACTCTTCCTCATCTTTCAACTGAACAATTAAAAAGAAAAAGAAAACTCATAATAGGCATAATCAAATAAAAAAAATTAAAAATCAAATTTAAAAATTTGATATTGGACATATCAAAAATGTATGTCTCATTCTGCATTACAAGACAGAAGTATGCTTCATCTTTGGTCATCTGGAAGCGTGGTTTGTTACTGTATTGCTCGGAATTGTCCATCAGTTAATAAATATTTGTTAAGTGCCTACTATTTTTCAGGCACTGTGAGCTCTTTGAGAACAGGGACTGGGTTTTGCCCTTCCTTTATATCTATAATGCATATGCACAGTGCATAGCATATAGTTGGCCAACAAATGCATGTTGACTTGACTTTATGTCATCCTTAATTCTTCCCTTTATACCCCCAAATTCAGTCAATTGTCAAGTCTTGTTAGTGCTACTTCAGAAACATTCTTATAGCTACTAAGTGTAAAGAGCTTAACAATATACAAAGATAAAATAAAAAATAATTTCTCTTGTCAATGAACTTACATTCTACTGGGCGTATAGAATAGGCAAACAGATGTGTGTGTGTGTGTGTGTATACATATACACACACACATATATGTAAATAGATGCACATACATAATGATTTGTGGAGGAATTATTGGTCAGGTACTATTTAAATTAGATAGCCTCTGGTCTCATTTTGAGGCTTTTCCAGCAGGCATTGAAAAGGTTGTCAGCTTGTATTATAGGAACCATGGCTAGTTATAATGCATGGAGTTGGATAGTGATCTGAGGAGGATCATGGGAACCACACTCTTACAGACTCTCCCACCTCTGGTCCTGGGAGGACAAAGTTGAACTGGGAATTGGTGGCGGATCATTGGAACTTTGGCTTTTGATTGAAGATACTGTTCCTTCTTCCCTTCTTAGCTTTTATCTGTGTGTATGGAATGAGGGGAAGAGGGTAGGGGAATGATTTAATATAGGATAGAGATGAAAGAGTGAACTTCCTAATAATTGGAGCTGTGCAACAAAGGATCTGGCTGCTTCCCATTAGATGGCTTCCCATTCCTGGAGCTATTTGAGTGCTTTGTATGATCACTTGTCTTGAATGTTGCTGAAGGGATTTTTGTACAGAAAGGAATCATACAGATGCTGTCTGACCAAGTCCTCTCCAACTTTGAAAATCTAGGATTGTGGAGCTGGAGGAGAGATGAGGGGATGGAACTTTTGTCTACATGGCTATCTGGATTCAAAATCAAGTTGAGTTTTAGCTTGCTAAGAGATATTTATTGCTTTGTCCCTCCTAACTTAGGCAGGGAGTTGGGATGTACATATTTGTAGTTTAGGAGTTGGGATTCTATCTTTCCTTGGACATTCCTTGTTCTACCTGTGCCACTTTTAACATGGTTTGACCATAGCATTATTTCAGGTGAACCTCCCACCTCCCTTCAAGGTGCTATAGGCATTATTATACTATTTGTGGTTTTTTATGTTTTATTGATACCCTTTAACATCACAGTCATTTCCTACTCTTCATTTATGTGAGTGAGGAAATGAATTTAAGCAAGTGACAAGTGTGGAATTTAATCCAGGTCTTTTTGATTCTTAATCATATGATTAATCTGTTCTCAATGGAGTTACAGTCTAGTATCAGGGAAGAGCTAGTAGTACCAAAGAACTGTGCTACAGGGAAGATTGTGATAAGTACAGAGATGTCTAGGCAATGTGCTAATGAGAAATTTGTGAAGGGAGAGTTAATATTCAGCTTGGAGGGAAGGAACATGGAAGGCGTGGTACTTCCATTGGATCATGTAGGTAGTAGTAAGGATTTTTTTTTTCCCATAAAAGTATTTTATTATTTTCCAGTTACATGTAGAGATAGTTTTAAACATTTATTTTAAGATTTCCAGTTTGAAATTTTTCTTCCTCCCTCCCCCCTCCCCAAGATGCAAGTAATCTGATATAGGTTATATATGTACAGTCACATTAAAAATATTTCTGCAATAGTCATGCTGTGAAAGAAGAATCAGAACCAATTTCCCTAGTGAATATTGATGCTAAAATCTTAAATAAGATATTAGCAAGGAGATTACAGCAAGTGATCACCAGGATAATACACTATGACCAGGTGGGATTTATACCAGGAATGCAGGGCTGGTTCAACATTAGGAAAACTATTAACATAATCAACCACATCAATAAGAAAACCAACCAAAATCATATGATTATCTCAATAGATGCAGAGAAAGCTTTTGACAAAGTGCAACACCCATTCCTAATAAAAACACTAGAGAGTTTAGGAATAGGTGGAGCTTTCCTTAGAATAATAAACAGTATCTACCTAAAGCCATCAGCAAGTATTATATGCAATGGAGATAAATTAGAGGCCTTCCCAATAAGATCAGGGGTGAAACAGGGATGTCCATTATCACCCCTTTTATTTAATATTGTCATAGAAATGTTAGCTTTAGCAATCAGAGAAGAGAAAGGAATGAAAGGAATTAGAGTAGGCAAGGAGGAAACAAAACTATCACTCTTTGCAGATGATATGATGGTATACTTAAAGAATCCTAGAGAATCAACTCAAAAATTACTTGAAACAATTAACAACTTTAGCAAAGTAGCAGGATATGAAATAAATCCACATAAATCATCAGCATTTCTATACATGACCAACAAAGTCCAGCAGCAAGAGATAGAAAGAGAAATGCCATTTAAAGTAACAGTAGATAATATAAAATACTTGGGAGTCTACTTGCCAAGACAAACCCAGGAACTCTATGAACACAACTACCAGACACTCTTCACACAAATCAAATCAGATCTAAATAATTGGAAAGATATCAATTGCTCATGGATAGGCAGAGCTAATATAGTAAAAATGACAATACTGCCTAAATTAATTTACTTATTCAGTGCCATACCAATCAGATTACCTAAAAATTATTTTATACAGCTAGAAAAAATAATAACAAAATTCATCTGGAAAAACAAAAAATCAAGAATATCCAGGGAAATAATGAAAAAAAATTCACTGGAAGGTGGGTTAGCGGTACCAAACCTGGAGCTTTACTATAAAGCGGCAGTCATCAAAACTATCTGGTACTGGCTGAAAAATAGAGTGGTAGATCAATGGAATAGGCTAGGCTCAGGAAATGCAGTAGTAAATGACACTAGTAATGTAGTGTTTGATAAACCCAAAGACTCCAGCTTCTGGGATAGGAACTCAGTATTTGACAAAAACTGCTGGGAAAACTGGAAGATAGTATGGCAGAAATTAGGCATAGACCAACATCTGACACCTTATACTAAAATAAGGTCAAAATGGATACATGATTTAGACATAAGAGGTGATACCATAGGTAAATTAGGAGAGAAAGGAATAGTGTACCTATCAGATCTTTGGAAAGGAAAACAGTTTTTGACCAAACAAGAGATAGAGTACATTATAAAATGCAAAATGGATGATTTTGATTACATTAAATTAAAAAAATTTTGTACAAACAGAAGCAATGCATCCAAAATTGGAAGGGAGGCAGAAAGCTGGGAAACAATTTTTGTGGCCAGTGCTTCTGATAAAAGGCCTCATCTCTAAAATATATAGGGAACTAAATCAAATTTATAAGAATCCAAGTCATTCCCCAATTGAGAAATGGTCAAAGGATATGAACAGGCAGTTTTCTGATGAAGAAACCAAAGCTATCTATTCCCATATGAAAAAATGCTCTAAATCTCTAATGATTAGAGAGATGCAAATTAAAATAACTCTGAGGTACCACCTGACACCTATCAGATTGGCTAAAATGACAAAAAAGGAAAATAATAAATGTTGGAGAAGCTGTGGGAAAATTGGAACACTAATGCATTGTTGGTGGAGCTGTGAACTGATCCAACCATTCTGGAGAGCAATTTGGAATTATGCCCAAAGGGCGATAAAGCTGTGCATACCCTTTGACCCAGCAATACCACTTTTGGGTCTTTTTCCCAAAGAGATCATGGAAAGGGGAGAGGGACCCACATGTACAAAAATATTTATAGCTGCTCTTTACGTGGTGGCAAGGAATTGGAAGTTGAGGGGGTGCCCATCAACTGGGGAATGGCTGGACAAGTTGTGGTATATGAATACAATGGAATACTATTGTGCTGTAAGAAATGATGAGCAGGAAGAGTTCAGAGAAACCTGGAGGGTCTTACGTGAGCTGATGATGAGTGAGATGAGCAGAACCAGAAGAACATTGTACACAGTATCATCAACATTGAGTGTTGATCTACTGTGATGGACTATATTCTTCTCACCAATGCAGTGGTACAGAAGAGTTCCAGGGAACTCATGATAGAAGAAGATCTCCAAATCCAAGAAGAAAAAAAAAAAAAACTGTGGAGTATAGATGCTGAATGAACCATACTATTTCTTTTGGTTTTGGTGGTGTTGTTTTTTTCTATTTTGAGTTTTTTCATCATTGCTCTGATTTTTTCTCTTATAACATGACAAATGCAGAAATAGGATTAATGTTATGTGTTATTATGTGTATGTATATATATGTGTATATATATATATATATATATATATATATATATATATATATATATATATATATATATATAAAACCTATATCAGATTACGTGCTGTCTAGGAGAGGGGGGAGGGAGGGGAGGGAGGGAGAAAAATCTGAAATTGTAAAGCTTGTATAAACAAAAGTTGAGAACTATCTTTACATGTAACGGAAAAAAATAAAATACTTTATTAATTAAAAAACAAAACAAAAAAAAAGAAAAAAACAGAAAGAAGAATTAGAGAAAAAAGGAAAAACCTGAAAAAAGAAAAACAACAACAACAGAAACAATAGATATAGTATGGTTCAATCTGCATCTAGATTCCACAGTTCTTTTTTTTTTTTTTTCTGGATTTGGAGAGCATTTTCCATCATGAGTCCTTTGGAACTATCTTGGATCATTGTATTGCTGAGAAGAATCAAGTCGTCACATAATGTTGTTGATACTGTGTACAATGTTCTCCTGGTTCTGCTCATATCACTCAGCATCAGTTCATGTAAGTCCTTCCAGGTTTCTCAGAAATCCACCTGCACATCGTTTCTTACAGCACAATAGTATTCTATTACATTCATATACCACAATTTGTTTAGCCATTCCCCAATTGATGGGCAACCCCTCAATTTCCAGTAGTAAGGAATTTTAACAAAGGATGAGGGAGAAGAGAAGTTTTTCTGAGGCATGAGAACAACATAATTTTGTCTTACTAATAAAGTTTTTATAAGTTTTTATTTATATTTTCTGTTTCTTATGTCACTATAGTATCCCATATATTCCTTCCATGCTCTCTGCCAGAGAGTCATCCCATATGACAAACAGTATTTTTTAGAGTCAGCACATCTGATTGATAGGTTAAAAAAAGTCTGAAAACATGTGTAATGTGTATCACTTGTGGACCTCACTTCCACAGAAGGATAGATTAGAAAAATTTTTTTCATATCTCTTCATTCAAGTCCATTTGATTTTCATAATTTTGTTACATTTACTTTTAATTTTCTTGTGGTCTTGTTGTTTCCATTTCCATTGTTGTAGTTTCTATGTGTATTGTTTTCTTGACTCTGCTTACTTCACTCTGCATAATTTCATATAGATCCTTCCATGCTTCTCTGTATTCATCACACACATCATTTCTTTTTTATTATTATTTTTTATACACATCATTTCTTACAGCATAATAATATTCCATTACATTCATGTACCAACTAATAATGTTTTATCAGAAAACAATATATGTTCCTTTGTGACTTTTTTCTGGTAGGATGATCAATTTATTTTTTAGATGAATGTGAATGGGAACAATAATCATTTTGAAGTAATTTGCTTTTTATCAGTTTTATTTTTCAAGAATACATCAATTCTTCATATTGTCTATAATTCACTCCTGTCCCCTGAAATCATTTGTTTGATCTGAAGAACCTAAGTAATTGTTTGATTGCATAGGAGTTGCTAAAACAGGGTCACTTTATAAAAAATGCCCATATTAGTTTTTTCATTAGTTTGAGTTTGAGTCAATCATCTCCTTTAAGACCCAGCACGAAAGCCACCTTTCTTGATTGTCTGTGACTGTACCTCCTTTATTCCATTAGCACTTCTGTCTTCAAGTTTGTATTGAAGCATTTTACACCAACTTTATGAACCTATAAAGCAACAACTTTGCAGTGGTTAACCAACTTTAGCTAACTATGTATGTTTTCCTCAACTAGACTTAAACCCCTGAAAACATTAAAGTTTCTCCAAATGCTTTCTTTAAAACACAGTACCACCAAATATGATGTTTATGTGTGTGTGTGTATATATATATATATATATATATACACACACACACACATATTCACAAGGGGCCAAAAATGAAGAAAAATTTTAATTTAGTTTCAAACCATTTTATTTAGAATAACAATGGTAGTAATTCATCCAAACTTAGATATTTAAGTGCCCGGAAGATCAGAAAACATTAAATATTTACCTCATAGTTTAAAGTTTTCTAAACCAAAAGAGTCCAACTCACCTCACAGATTAAAACGTAACTGGGAAATGTTTAATAAAATAAGCATAACACAATATAGATGTTTGATTTTCTAAGTCAATTTGTAGACCACAAGAGATTTGTTTGTATTTGAGTTTGACACCACTGATCTAAACCTTGGCTTCTTAAACTGTGGGTTGCGACCCCATATGGGATCATGTAACTGAATGTGGGGGTCATGAAAAATTTAGCAACAGTAAAAGGTTACATATACTTATTTTATATACCTATATGCCTGGGGGTGACATAAATTTCTTGGGTGAAAAAGGGTTTCGAGTAGAAAAAGTTTAAGAAGCCCTGGTCTAAACCATATGCTGTTTGCAGCATATAATTTATTTTGCAAACATCAAAGTGTGATATAGGTCTGAGTTGTATTATTACAAAGAGATGAAAAAATTTACAGTATTAATTTCAGATATACAAAGTTAAAAATTCATTCTTAAAATCAAAGTATATTTATATTCAGATGGAAGTTGTATTGCATATATCATAGTAAATATCAGTTTGGGCCCCTAATATAACCTAATGAAGAAATGAAGTCGCATCTGAAATAGCCATTTGAAATTTAAACAAAATAGTGAAAGTTGATTGTAAGATACTCTGTTCACAAAGCCCTAGGGACAAATAAACCAGAAAAACTAATCGATTATTTAATGCTAGAGATTCTGACTGTGCTATAAAGCTATTTAGTTTTAAGCTAAAACTATTATGTCTATAACCAGTGTATTTTATTATCATAATAATGATACTCACTTTGAAACTTTTAACTTTTTAATCAGCATAGAAACTTAATCACGTGTGCCTATGGAAGTGTATATTAGGTGAATATAAATGAAAAAGTAATTATTAATCACCTACTATGAACTAAGTATCATCCTAAGCCATGGGAATACAAATAGAAAACGTTTGACAGTCCCTGCTTTCTAGGAAATGCTATAGTTGGGGAAAGTGACACATAAAAGAAAGTTCAACTTTTCTGGGCAGATGTAAAGGCCTAGAAGTCCTAAGGCTACACTTGTAAGGTGGATACCAAGACCTAGAGGGCCTTATGTTACTTACATAGTAGCTAAAGTAACAGTGCACAAGGATTGTAAAGTGTAGAAACAGGGCAGAAGGTGAGGTCTAGAGTGTTTTAGGAGGCAATGGCTGTACCAGTGGTAAGGTCTGGGAGTCTTCCATCTCATCAGAAGAAATGAAGTGGTTGATTTCCATCTTATTCAAACCCTTTGAGTTGTTAAGCAGCCCAAGCAAGTAGATACTCTATTTCTTGGTGGTGGGGCCTTCCTACCTGGCTGTCTGTGATGGATTCTAGGATAACCCTGGGAAAGAGTGAAGGCTGGGGGGATGGGGGGATGGATGGGAGGAAATAAAGAAACCCGATGATAGTACTCTTCCCATAGCCAGGCCGAAAATCTCCCTCTCCCTCTCCCTGTCTCCTCTCCATCTCTCTCTCTCTCTCTCTCTCTCTCTCTCTCTCTCTCTCTCTCTCTCTCTCTCTCTCTCTCTCTCTCTCTCTCTCTCGTCCCCCTCTGCCTCTCCTTTGCTCCCATTTACCTTATAAGATTGATGTTCAGATCAGGTCTAAGACACAGTGGTGTGCCTTGATTTCTTCATCTGCAAAAGGGGGGAAATAATAGTACCTACCTCCCAGGGTTGTTGTGAGCATAAAAAGAGGTGATATTTGTAAAGTGTTTCCCAAACCTTAAAGTGCTCTGTAAATAACTAGCTATTATTGATATGGGGATGAAAATGAGATTAGTATAGAAAATAGCTTTTTAAACATTAAAGCAACATTGCTGGGGGCAGCTAGATGGCACAGTGGATAGAGCACCGGCCCTGGAATCAGGAGTACCTGAGTTCAAATCTGGCCTCAGACACTTAATACTTAACTAGCTGTGTGACCCTGGGCAAGTCACTTAACCCCAATTGCCTCACTAAAAAAAAAAAGCAATATTGCTGCTAATATTAATTTTCTCCTTATTTCCTCTTATTTCTCACTCATTTTCCTCATGTTCTTCCCTTTTACCTTCTTTAAGATCAACATTATTCCACAGAGGTTTTCCAGGTAGTTCATATAGGTTAGTCTCTATGATGATATCTGCATTTCTACTTTTTTTTTTTTTTTTTTTGCGGGGCAATGGGGGTTAAGTGACTTGCCCAGGGTCACACAGCTAGTAATTGTCAAGTGTTTGAGGCCACATTTGAACTCAGGTCCTCCTGAATCCAGGGCCGGTGCTTATCCACTGCGCCACCTAGCCGCCCTCTGCATTTCTATTAATGGTGTGATGTGTGAAATTTAGTAAAAAGCAGATATCCCAGTGGTCTTAGCATATGCACACGCACACAGTGATTAGTTATTATACATTATTTCCTTTTTTATACTCTATTAGTCCAGCCAAACTGACTTTCTTGGTGTCCTTAGAGTGTTTCATGTTGTTCCTTCTTGCTGTTCTCTATAAAAATATGACAAAAATATTAAAACATGAATTGGCACATGATCCTATCTATCATGAAGAGGAAAATGGATTTTTATTGAAAACTCTGTTAAGCTGAAAGAGGCAGTTCGTTTTTTCATTGTGTGTAGTGAATACTCTGAAACATGAATCTTGCTGAAAATCTCTTGTATTCACTGTTACAATCTATTGTATTTTTGTATCTTTTCAATGAGTTAGTTGTTACAGTGGATAGAGGGCTGGGCCTGGAGTCAGAAAGACCCTAGTTTTATTCTGCCTCAGACAGTGGGCAAGTCACTTAACTGCTGACTACCTTAGTTTTCTCATCTGTAAAATTGGAATAATAATCACACCTACCTCCCAGGGTTGTTGTGAGGATCAAATGAGATCATATTTGCAAAGCACTTAGCACAGTGCCTGGCAAACAATACACATTGAATAAATGCTTGTTCCTTTGCCTCTTCTCTTTAAAAAAAAAAGGAACGAAATTTACCTGCTTGATTGGCCACATCAACCAAATTAACTGAATGATTATTAGCAATATTTACAGGTCCCTTTCTGTTCTAAGGACATACACAGTGATGTTTCAAAAATAATTAAGCATAATCATCTTGTTCTCACTAAAGCTATTATTGATAACAGTATTTTATCATTAAATTTAGTTGGAGCAAAAATGGTTTTGAACTGTTAATAAAAAATTAAGATACATAAAATATCATTTATTTCACCTTTATCATATCTTTTGGAGTATATTTTATAATACTTGTTGTTTGTCCCTCCATTCTTAAAGAGGGCCTTGACATCAGGAGGCGACATCATGACTTGCAATGAATTGGATTTAAGTGAGGGAGGGCTGTGCAAAGTCACCAGCCTCACTCTCTCCTCCAGAGCCATCTAAGGGAAAGTCTTTACAGCACATTTCTTTGATAAAAGTCTTATTTCCAAGATATATAAGGAATCAAGTCAAATTTATAAGAATAAGAGTCATTCTTCAATTGATAAATGAGCTAAGAATTATAAACAGTTTTCAAGGCAAGAAACAGGGGCTATGAGTTTCTTTTACCCAGCCACATGAAAAAAAAATGTCCTCAAACACTACCAATTAGAAAAATGCCAATTAAGGCAATTCTGAGGTTCTGCCTCATATCCATGAGAATGGTACAGATGACCAAAAAAAAAAAAAGGAAAAGAAAATGATAAATGTTGGAGAGGTTGTGGAAAAATAGGACACATCAATATACTGTTGACCTGTGAATGGCAGAACTTCTGGAAAGCAATTTGGAGTTAGATGCAAAAAAAAAAAAAAGGCAGACATATCAAATAGTACATGCCCCTTAAGTCAGCTATAACACTTACATTACCACTTATATCCAAAATTAAAGAAATGGGAAATATATTGAAGAAATAGGAAAAGATCTTATATGTTCAAAATATACCAGTTTTTGTGGTGTCAAAAAACTAGTAATTGTGGGGCAGCTAGGTGGCACAGTGGATAAAGCACCGACTCTGGATTCAGGAAGACCTGAGTTCAGATTTGGCCTCAGACACTTGACACTTACTAGATGTGTGACCCTGGGCAAGTCACTTAACCCCAATTGCCTACCCCCCCCAAAACCACCTAGAAATTAAGGAGATGATTATCAATTTGGGAATAGCTATGGTATATAAATAATGGAATGATTTTTGTGCTGTAAGAAGTGAGGAAAGAGATGATTTCAGAGTCACAGATACACTTCTGTTAAGTTATAGAAGAGTGAGCTGAACAACAGAGCAGCTTGTAACAATAATGTTATATAAATGAACAATTTTGAAAATACAATGACTATCCATGATTCCAAAAATATCAGTGATGAAGCATATTGATAAAAATGATGGACTCATTGTACAGAATGAGATCCCCCTTTTAAATAAATATATAAATAGAGGGAATTTGGTTTGATTATGCTTATTTGTTAAATAAATTTGTTTTTCTTTTTTTTCCCCCATTGGGGTGGGTGTTGGGAAGGAGAGAAAATCGATTTCATTTAATAAAAGAAAGAAAAGAAAAGAAATAACACTGTTTTGGGAGTCAGGACACCTGGATTCAAGTCCCCCCTTTATTTGCTATGTCCTTTGTCATATCTCTGAACTCTCCTTTATGTATACTCTATGTAATATGATATTCAAACGTCAAAAGAGGATGGTCTTGAGGAAAGCAGTTGGGTAAAACAAAGCATTGTATCAATGGGAATGGTGGCTGCTGCTCTCATTATTGGTAATCTGGCATAGTTTAAATCAGGGAGTCTTAATTTTATTAATCTGGTGAAGCCTGCGGCCCCCTTTTGAGAATAAGTTTTAATGGGTAAGATACTAAGCAAATCAATTATATTGAAATACAGAAGTACTTCTTTCCCATCCAAGTTCAAGAACCCCTCCTGAAATGTGTCAAAGAATTGTGGGGGTGAAGTTGTACCCAGGGTTAAGAACCCCTGACTAAAATTTATGCGTGCATGTATGTATATATGTGTATACATATGTGTGTGTGCGCACGCGCGCACACGCTCCCTTATCATCTCCCCAATGGCTTGCAAGTTCCTTAGGGTGAGAGACCAGGTCTAACGAATCATCTAGCCAAGATCCTACAAATCATAGGTATTAAGTGAATGGTTGGGTGTACTTAATGGGAGTTTAGAAAAAAGGAACATGATTATGGATTGGTGCTTTTGAGGAAGGGCTCTGTGATTTTTATTTTATTTTTTTAAGAGAGGAGGAAGGAATCACCTAATTATTACCATTTGCTGGTGTTACTGTAAGGGCATTTGTTCAAGTTTTGGTTCAGTTAAAGCCCAGCATTTCATTTTTTTGCTGGTAACAGCAATATCCACTGGAATAGTCTGACTTAGGAGTAGTTAGGGATGGGAAAATTGGGATAAGGCTAATGAAGGTTTTAAGATTTGAGGGAAACATAACAAAGGATAAAAATGGTGAGATTAAAGGAAAGGAGATAGTTTAGTATTTTCTGTACAGGGTAGAGCCAACCTACATTTCCAAAATCAGCATTCAACGTGCAGTACCAGAGCTTCTACTTAAATATTACAATTTATTTCTGACCACTGACCATACTCAATGTTTCTATTAGCTTTCATGAGTGTTTTAATCCATTTATGACATTTTTAGCTTTAGTATGGCCTTGCCATACTAAATGTGGAAATATAATGTGGAACTTATACCTCTAAAGGTTTTTCCTGCTCTAAAATCATAATCCTCTAAAGTGGCTCAGAGAGAAAGTAAGATCTGCCTCTAAGGTAACTGTATATTTTCCCCTAAACTATAGAAAGTTGACGTTTATAAGTCCTTTATAGCTTACAAAGAGTTTTATGTCCATTTTTTTTTTTCATTTTAAGAGATATTGGGTTCTAGTTTTGCACTTACAGGAAAATGACAACTCAAGAAGGAATAGAGAAATGAGAGTGGACTCATAGGAAAGGACAAAGTATGTACTAAGGTGGTGAAAGGAGCAGCATAGGTCCGTGGAAAGAAGACTGGATTTTGAGTCAAAGGAACTGGTTTTGGATCCAAGCCCTTCTACTTACTAGCTGTGTGACCTTGGGCAAGGCACTTTATCTCTCTGGGCCTCAGGTTCCTTATCTGTAAAATGAGGGGGCTAGACTAGATTGATTCCAAAGTCCCTTCCGATCTATGATCTTTTCTTTACCTCATGAAGGATTAGCTTCATGTGGAGAGAGAAAAGTGAGGAACAGGTCTTCCCCTACATAGCATTTCCTTAGAAAAGCTTTATTAAGTGCCAGCAGAGTACTGTTCTGGAAGTGGGGTTGGGGATGTAATTTTAGGGATTATAGCCAGTGCATCTGATGATGTTATAGAATCAGTCTGGATCCAGAAGCATAGGACCTAAGCTCACTACTTTTTACTTGTCATTTTTAGACAAGTAACTTCACCTGTCTGAGCCTTAATTTCCTCATCTACTAAATTGGGGGATGGGGCTTGACGACCTTTGAGGTTTCTTACATTGCTAAATCTATGATGCTATGATTCTCCCTCATCAAAAACCAGAACAAAACACATCTTTTTTGTCTTTTTGATTTCTGAATTTTAATGATAAGAACTTTGTTCCTTTTTGTTAAAGCTTTGATTCATATAATATTACATGACCGGCATTCTACTAAGAGGCAAACATGGATTCAGGGACACCAGAGTTCAAATCCTTCCTTAGTTATTTATTAGCTATAAGATTAAATTGATATTTCTGATTCCTAATCTGTAAGATGAGGATAATATCTATGGCATCCACCTTATGTCTGCCTCATGAGGATCAAATGAAAGAATATTTTTAAAATCCTTTGCAGAATGTGGAATGTCACCAGAAAATCAACTGGTTTTTTTTTTTATGTATAAGGTATTTTATTTTTTCTGTTACATGTAAAGATAGTTCTCAACTTTTGTTTATACAAGCTTTACAATTTCAGATTTTTCTCCCTCCCTCCCCTCCCTCCCCTAGACAGCAGGTAATCTGATATAGGTTATATCTATATATCTATATACATATAGATATATACACACATATATATATATATATACATAATAACATTAATCCTATTTCTGCATTAATCCTGTTACAAGAGAAAAAATCAGAGCAGTGATGCAAAACCTCAAAATAGAAAAAAAAAACCAACAGCACCCAAAACAAAAGAAATAGTATGGTTCAATCAGCATCTATACTCCACAGTTCTTTTTTTTTGTTTTCTTGGATTTGGAGATCCTCTTCTATCATGAGTTTCCTGGAACTCTTCTGTACCATTGCATTGGTGAGAAGAATATAGTCCATCACAGTAGGTCAACACTCAATGTTGATGATACTGTATACAATGTTCTTCTGGTTCTGCTCATCTCACTCATCATCAGCTCACGTAAGACCCTCCAGGTTTCTCTGAACTCCTCCTGCTCATCATTTCTTACAGCACAATAGTATTCCATTGTATTCATATACCACAACTTGTCCAGCCATTCCCCAATTGATGGGCACCCCCTCAACTTCCAATTCCTTGCCACCACGTAAAGAGCAGCTATAAATATTTTTGTACATGTGGGTCCCTTTCCCCCTTCCATGATTTCTTTGGGAAAAAGACCTAAAAGTGGAATTGCTGGGTCAAAGGGTATGCACAGCTTTATCGCCCTTTGGGCATAATTCCAAATTGCTCTCCAGAATGGTTGGATCCAAAGTTCACAGCTCCACCAACAATGCATTAGTGTTCCAATTTTCCCACAGCTTCTCTAACATTTATTATTTTCCTTTTTTGTCATTTTAGCCAATCTGATAGGTGTCAGGTGGTACCTCAGAGTTGTTTTAATTTGCATCTCTCTAATCAATAGTGATTTAGAGCATTTTTTCATATGGGAATAGATAGCTTTGGTTTCTTCATCAGAAAACTGCTTGTTCATATCCTTTGACCATTTCTCAATTGGGGAATGACTTGGATTCTTATAAATTTGATTTAATTCCCTATATATTTTAGAGATGAGGCCTTTATCAGAAGCACTGGCCTCAAAAATCGTTTCCCAGCTTTCTGCCTCCCTTCCAATTTTGGATGCATTGCTTCTGTTTGTACAAAATTTTTTTAATTTAATATAATCAAAATCATCCATTTTGCATTTTATAATATACTCTATCTCTTGTTTGGTCAAAAACTGTTTTCCTTTCCAAAGATCTGATAGGTACACTATTCCTTTCTCTCCTAATTTACCTATGGTATCACCTCTTATGTCTAAATCATGTATCCATTTTGACCTTATTTTAGTATAAGGTGTCAGATGTTGGTCTATGCCTAATTTCTGCCATACTATCTTCCAGTTTTCCCAGCAGTTTTTGTCAAATACTGAGTTCCTATCCTAGAAGCTGGAGTCTTTGGGTTTATCAAACACTACATTACTAGTGTCATTTACTAACTGTTATTTTTTTTTAATTAAATTTTTTTTTATTTTTAGGTTTTTCCCACAATTACATGTTGTGAGGGAAAAATCCATCCTCTTCTCAGTAATTCTCAGGAACTCAGCAGCGAAGTGACAAAGGCTTTATTTTCTTCTCATGAGAAGGAGGCACCCTAGTGTGCAGCTAGTGGGTGCCCAGAAAGGGGGCTCGCAGGCCTTGTTTTATACCCTAGTCCCTAACATGAATGAACCTTCCCCTTTTTCATCACTGGTGGGGTTACAATCTACATGCAAAAACTAGCTAATCGGAACGCAGTATTCCCACCCCTCTTCCTTGTATCGGCATAACTCAGGAGTGGATCTTATATTTATATGGACAGAACTCTGGAGCGGACCTTATTGAGACCAGGGCTCCTTGAACCATGTGACCTTGCTAACCTGAGGGGGAGATGGGGATCTGAGACCTTTGTCCTACAAACAGGTCAGGGGGAGTATGACTGACTGTTATATCCACATTGAGAGGAGACAACTACCCATTTCTCACACATGTAAAGATATTTTTTAAGTTTCAAATTTTTCTCCCACTCCTTCTCTCCCTCCTTCCGAAGCCAGCAAACAATCTGATATAGGTTATACATTACAATCATGTTAAACATATTTCCACATCAGTCATATTGTGAGAGAAGAATCAGAACAAAAGGGAAAAAAAGTGCAAGAAAGAATAAACAACCAACAATAAAAGGAACAAAAAAAGTGAAAATAGTGTGCCTCAATCTTCATTCAGACTCCATAGTTCTTTTTCTAAATGTGGAGAGCATTTTCCACCATAAGTCTTTTGGCATTGTCTTGGATCATTTTATTGCTGAGAAGAGTTAAGTCTAGGACATCAGCTGTTATTTATTGTTTTCTATGTGCCAGGCACTGTAAAGAAGATCTGAGGATACTAATATAAGTAAGCAAGACAGTCCTTATCCTCCATTATACCACCTAGGTGTCCCTACATGACTCATCTTAGGTTCTCTGGAGACATAGGTTAGTATTTGCATTGATTAAAACTCTTCAGTCTTTCAAAGTTGTTTTCTTTACAGTGTTGCTGTCTTGGTATTGTTCACCTGGTTATGCTCACTTCACTGTTAGGTCATGCTACCCAAGATTCTCAGAAATCATCTTTCGCTGTTTTTGTTAGCACAATAATATTTCATTACATTCATATATCAAGATTTGCCCAGCCATTTCCCAATTTTATCTAAGAGGGAACCCTTCCCCAACCCTTGTAGATTTTAGTGTTTTGTTTTTTCTTCTTAATCTCTCCTTCAGGATCAGGAAGTTTGTTTTGCTCGTAACTATATTACTCCCTTTTAACCTCCACATCCTTGACTGTTTCCTTGTTGAGTTTGGCACCAAACTCTTCACCAAATTGTATGTGTCTTCATGTTCATTCAATTGCTCTTTGTTCATAGTAATGAGGTTCCTTATCACTGCTCCCATTCTCCATATTCATGTATTTCCATGCTCTCCAATTATGAGAAATAGCAAATTATATCCTATTCTTCCTCCTTTCAACACTAGTGTATTCCTTTTTAAATTTTCTTTCTCTTTTTTTTCTTCAGACTTCCTAAATAGAACCATTCCATTTTCTAAGCTATTTATTCTCCTAATTCTTTCCTTCAGAGCTTTTATGTCATTTTAGATGTCTCTTGATTGTTGTTAATCACATAGCAGAAGTTCTCAACCTTTTTCTTACTCCATCCACCTTTAACTTCCTTCCTACAAGGCAAATAATTCTAATTGGGGGGGGGGGTGTTGAGGCAGGACAAATAGAAAATAGTGAATTAGGATGATAGGATTTAAAGCTGGAAGGGGAATTCGAATCTTACCTCTCTTCCCCCCTCCCCTCCCCCATTTTACATATAAGAAAATTAACCTCTGTGCTGTCATCTGTCTTAACTGAGGTCACCCTGAAGTTTGATTCAAATTCAGATCCTCTGACTCAAAATTACTGCCTTAGGGCTCTGCTGTAAGGAACAACTGAATGATCTAAAAAGGGATGAAAATGTATAAACTTATAACCATGTTAACTAAACTTTTTTGTTTGACTCAGTAGCTAAAATGTAGTTACCTGCCTTTCAACATACCTTAATTTAAGTAACCATTTTATGTTACTGTAAAACTAAGTGGACTTTGAAATTTTAGTTTACTTAAGCAGTCATAGAATTTGTTTAGTCAGTTAGTGGTGTCTGACTCTTCATGACCCTATTTGGGGTTTTCATGGCAAAGATACTAGAATGGTTTGCCATTTCCTTCTCTAGCTCATTTTACAGATGAGGAACTGGGGCAAACAGGGTTAACTGACTTGCCCATGGTCACACAGTTAAGTGTCTGAGACTGGATTTGACCTCAAGTCCTTCTTACTGCAGGGCCATTCATTACTCTATCCACTGTACCACCTAACTGCCCTGAGTCATAGATTATAATTTTATAAATAAGGTAGGATTTGAAAAATACATGTTATAGTTGGTATATTTGTATGTTTTTCTTTTTTATCTTTTAATAGTGTGCCGGTCCAACAAAAGCCCCTGGGTCTGTTTGACTTGTTCAAGTGTTCATTGTGGAAGGTAGGTACTAAACTATTAGTACTATACAATGTTTTCTCCTTATTGTCAAGGTTTTTTTGTATTGTGCTATTTTGTACAGTTTAATCTCAATGTATAATAACCTTCAAATTTTTTCCCAAAATAAAATTCCTCATTATTGTAAGTGGGAAAATCTAGGTAAGGGAATATGGCTTCATTCTAAAATATTCCTTGATCATAAAGGCTAATTTGCAGAATTGATTTTTTTAAAAAGAGGGAGAAATTTGAATGTTTAAAATTGCTTTATGTTAGTCATCTGAAGAAACAGTCTAGTAATAATCATAGTGGACATTTAGATAGTATTTTTAGGTTTTGAAGTTGTTAACATATTTTTGCTTTAGATCATAATCTTGCTATGGAAAAGTACAAAAAAGATTGAGAAATTTAGATGTTTAAAATTGCTTTATATTAGTCATTTCAGGAAGAAGTCTGGTAATAATCACGGTGGACATAGAAATGATACTTTTAGATTTACAAATTTTTTTACGTATCTACTCGTATTAGAACATAACATCTTACTATGAAGTACATAATGAAACCTTGTCAGAGATTACCCAGATATTGCTATATAGAGAATTGTTTCCAGTTGGTTCAATTTAAAAAATTTCAAGCCCTAATCACAGCCATTCTCCCTGGATTTCTCAAATGTTTTTTGGCCTCAAATTCCAGTTGTAAACATGACTACTACTTAAATAGCATTTTCCCTATCAGACTCTATTAAATGCTATGTGGTACTGCTATTTTTGCATGTAATGTTATAGCTTAGAAAATCAACTTTAAATTTATTTGAAGAGCTAATTGCTTCAGGACATGAGAAATCATATACTTTTACACTGTTAGTCATAGGCTTGCTGTTGTCATAAAATCCTTATACACAAGCGGTAGTTTTGTTGAATTTGTTTTTTCTTTTAAAAATGTCAACCTGGAAATAAACATTTTAAAAATGTACATTTGGAGTACATTTGAAAATATTAATGCATCTCTTAACTGGCTGTTGTGGTTTTGAAATCTTTAGGATTTGGGAAATCTGCAAATACTTTGTACAGATAACATTTAATACAAAAAAGAAGAAAAGTAGAAGCATTTAAATTCTGCACTTGAAGAGACAGATTCCTCTCTTTCCTAGATTTTGAGAGGTGAGAATTATAATACTATAAAATTTATATAGTTCTGTTCACCAGTTGTCTCACAGTGCTCAACAACCTAAAATCTTGAATCATGGAATTCATATTCCAGTGAAAAGCCAGACAAGCCCCATTTGGATTCCAAATCGGAGAGATTAAAGTTCTTAAAGCAAGTGGCAACACATTCCATAAGTAAGATATGGAAGAATAAATTTGAAAACTTCTGGTCTCTGCAGGTGGGCTCCTTCAGTTTATACACAGCTTAACAATTTAAAAACTCTACATTGTTGCAAAGAAGCTTGATTAATTAAATTAATAAGGTCATTCCATATTTGTAAAATGACTTCACAATCATCATTTTACATAACTGATTGGTTCAT
Organism: Dromiciops gliroides; assembly: GCF_019393635.1. NCBI lineage: Eukaryota > Metazoa > Chordata > Mammalia > Microbiotheria > Microbiotheriidae > Dromiciops > Dromiciops gliroides. Next base: position 146,826,030 of record NC_057862.1, read on the forward strand.
TGTCTTTCATCATACAAGCCCCCATACTGTGCTTTTCATGCTTGTAAGTTGTGAAACTATAAAGAGTTTTCATTAAGTTAATTTATAAAGAACAGTAGACTGAGAATATGCTTTCAACTGGTAATCATTGTTTAGCAGATTTTAGTTAATTTATTTGTATGATCTTATACATGAGACAACATTTGTTGATTTAATAGGAAAATAAATGTTATGGAGTTTTTAGTTATTGAGCTTTTTACATGGAAAGGTATCTGGCTTCATGCTATGATTCAAGTTAAAAAAGTTATTAATAATTGGGGCAGCTAGGTGTCGCAGTGGATAAAGCATTGGCCTTGGATTCAGGAGGACCAGAGTTCAAATCTGGCCTCAAACACTTGACACTAACTAGCTGTGTGACCCTGGGCAAGTCACTTAACCCCAACTGCCTCACCAATAAATAAATAAAATTAAAATTATTACTAAAAAAGTTAGCACTAATTTAAAAAATGGGTTAGGGTAGCATGGTGTAGTGGAAAGAATATTGGATTTGGATTCCCAAGATCAGGTTTAGTTCCCAGCTCTGCAACCTTTTTGTGTGTATAGTATTGAGCAGGTCACCTTACTTTTCTGGGTCTCAGTTTATTCAAAAATTGGAGTAGATAACTTATTCTGTGATTTGGTCGGGGGGGGGGGGCAAGGAGTTAGAAAAGATCTCTTTCAAGTATTTGATCATTTTAAACTCACCTGATTTTCCAAACATGTTGGTTGTTGAAGCAAGAATAGTAGTTCCATCAAGCTCATATTAAGTTATTTTGACTAAGTGGCCTATCTTTATGTATAGAATATTTGGGAAATGGGGTGTGTTATTTAATTGAACTACATACACATACAGAAATGAATGAACAATTAGTTTTCAAATATAAGAATATAAAAAATGTTTATAAAATCACGCTGAAAACATTTTCATCTTTTAATTCAAGAGGTAACTTCAGCATCTTGTAATGCCTAAGATCCATTATTGTGAATATCAATTTTCATGATGATATTGTACTGTGATAGTAAATAAAAGAGTTTGAGCCAAATCCAGTGCCAACTCTATAATGCTTTGGAAGTTGGTTTCTGGAATGAATCTCTGGCTTATTTATGCCAAGATTGATGTAATATGGTCCCAGGAACAGACTCAAGTATGTTCTGAGGACCAGCCTTGCTTGTCACAGAGAGGTACATCACCAATAGGCTAGCCACCTGAGTAATGAAACTTTTTTTGGGGTCATGGCAACTCATGAAATGGGGAAAAAAATTTAAAATGGTTTTTAGTCTGTGTGGCTCCTTTCTGCTTATTCCTTGGTGACAGAGTGTGGGAAATAAGGCATCAAGTGCTAATGAATCACAGTTTTTAGTTGCCCATCAAACTAAAATTTGACTCTTGGTATGCTTAAATACGAGTTCCTTGTCTAATAACCATTGTGTGTGTGTAAACATATATATGCATATATATGTGTGTATACACACACACACACACACACACACACATATATACTGCTGGAGAAACTGAATCACATAATATCATATGAGGCAGCTAGGTGGCTCAATGTATAAAGTATTAAGTAGCTCAATCTATAGAGTATTGGACCTATACTCGGGAAAACCTGAGTTCAAATCCAGCTTCAAATACCACCCTGTTCAGGGGTTGTCATGAAAATAGAATGAGACAGTATTTGTAAAGCACTTTGAAAATCTTAAAGTGATATTAAATGACAGCTATTAAAAAATAAAATAAATGACAGTTATTGTTATTGGCTATTATATTGGTTTTTACATTCTTGTTATAAATGAGTTGATGGAGTGGGTTTTATCGGATGCCTAAAGCTACAAGAAATATTATTTCATGGAACACTTGAGCATTATATATTGCCTTAATAATGACTAGTATTTTCAAAAACTCAAATGTGAAATTAATTACAATTTATACACCATCATCAATTGCTGAGGATGAAGTAGAAAATAATTCTACAAAGAACTTAATTAGACCCTCCAAATCAAATCAACTTTCACTCTGGTACTTGGCAACTTCCATGCAAAGTTGGGAAAAGTTGAGTATTGAGAGAAATATAAGAAAGTATGGTTCAGGGAAAAGAAATGAGAGAGGCAAAGACTTTCAGATTATAGAGGTCATGTGCCTCTGTATCATGAACCACTCTTCAAAAAAAAAAATTGGTAATTCCTAAGGATTTAAGATGAAAAATGCCATCTACCTCCAGAGAGAGAGGATTGATGAAGTCTGAGTGCAGATTGAAGTATTATTTTTTCACTTTCTCTCTCTCTCTCTCTTTCTTTCTTTCTTTTTGCAACATGGCTATTATGGAAATATGTTTTGCATGATTTCACATGTATAACTGATATATTTCTTACCTTTTCAGAGGGTGGGAGAGGAGGAGGGAGAGAATTCAGAACTCAAGTTTTTTTAATAGACATTTAAAATAAATAATAAATTTATTGAAAAAGGAAAATAATTGGTAGGCACTGAATATGAGCATCAGATATCACTACAGAGAATGAAATCAACTACATTTTAACAGAAAAGACTTTTTATGGATGTAGGAATTAGCACTGGGACAGATGTCTGTGCTGAGAATTAAGATTAGAATTTATAATAAATAAGATAATATAATAGTATAAGAAAAATATGGCATATAGTTTAAAAGATTTAACATTGAATTATTTAAACAAGTTTTAAAAAAATAAAATACAGGAAGAGGACAACAGAAATGACATTGATACCAACTAAAATAAATTCATTAGAAGTTAAGCCAGTGTAATTAAATTACTACAATAGTGAGAACAAAAGAACCCATCAGCTATCTTATTCAGTAAACATTTGACCTGCCAAATGCAGAGATGATTGTCAAGGGAGCTTCAGGTTAGAATATACCCTCATCTACAAAATTTTATAAAGAAATTTGAAAGACAGTTATGAGAAATTTCATCTCAAATCAGAGAAGGGTCAAACTTGTAAAAAGAAAATTTTACAAAATATCTAAATAAGCAATGTCTTTTTAAGAGTATGGAAGGATAAAAATGGGAAGAAAATTAAAAATATAAAGAAATGGGAACCCAGGTTCTCAAAAATTACAGCAAACTTTTCTCCAGCAAGGATAGTGAAACCATTACCTTTGACCCAGTATCAAAGGTGCTTACAGAGCAAGCATAAATAGCACTAAAGAGAATGAAAATGATAAAAGTAGCTGGATTAGATCAAGTATGTATAGAGGACATTAGTGCTGGAGATGATCTAATTCTGAAGGTACTGTAAAACCAATTTATAAGGTAAAAAAGGATACCAAAAGCATAGAGAAAATCTCAGACCTTATTGATTCTAAGAAAAATTGATTCTAAAAAACATCAACTAGTGAACTATATACCTGCTCTCATCTATCCATGAATTGAGGGCATCCTTGATGAGGCTATTACAGTGAACAATCAGACTTTCAAATGGTATTCACAATAGGTTACACATCTACCATTTCATAGTTAATTGAAATGTACAGGAATATAAGATCCAATTGTTCTTATTGTTTTCTGCTTATTAAAAAAAATCGACTTAGAATTTTAAAAATTCCTTCTTACAGATTTTTTTGAGATCAAGCCACCTTTTTTTACAAGCTGTCTTCCTTCCATGTATGTAGATAATTTAAGATTTCATGGAAGATTTAACAGTAGAAATAATGCTATTTAATGACTGATAGATAATAAACATCAGATGAGGCATAAAATAAGAAGTATGCTTGCCAAAAAATATTTGCTTCTGTGGTATATGAGATCCTGTTCAGAATTCAGCTCAAGGTGGGATTTCCTGTGGGCAGTAAGATCTTCTAGGCATTCCTGTTATTAATTTTATCAAACCCCAAGCATTTTGGAAGAGATCTGTATTCATTGAAAGGATTTTGACTTGTCTCTACACCTAGGAGATGGATGAAGAATGTCTATTGCCCAGATTTTAACATACATCTGAATAAATACCTTTTAGACTTTGTCCAGTAGTATGTAGATCTGGGAAATGAGTAGACTAGGAGGAGAGTGGGATGAATTACTTTTTGGACACTGAAAAACATTTTTACTGTTCTCAAGGTTCCAGTAATAGCAAAGGCCCACCTTTTTAGTATAAACATTGTCATCTTTGCCATATGGAAGCAAGACCTGTAACACCCTGCCCCTGAGGAACTAAAGATGGATGTCATGCAGAGGGCAGTAGAAAGGTGCTTGGTGGGTGTGAGCAGGCTGCAGCATGTTACCAATGAGTAACTGAACAAAAACATAGGTAAATGAATGTCATCAAAGAATTAGATGACAGAAAGAGAAGACAAAGTTAGTTTTGTGGTGAGACAAAGGATGACAGGTAGACAGCCAGAATACTCACTCTCACAATGTCAGTGAGCAAGGAGCTTTTCAGCACATGGATGAAAGTCATAAAGGATGGGCAGGCATGGATGGGATACAGTCTGCATTGCAGACTTTTGGAGGGAACTCCTAAATTGATGAGATCATAGATAAATTTGAATGTTGAGTAATTATGTGATAATCATTAGTCTCTTTTTTGTAGAGTGTAGGGTGTGTGTGTGTGTGTACGTACGTATACACTCCCCTCCACCCCCACTTACCCCCCCCCCCCCAATGACTGGTGATCTGGCCATTTATGTCATTTAGATTTTGGGTTAATGACTCATACATGGGAAAGCTAATAGTTTGATGCATTTTTAAGGTTATGTGAATAGAAGAAATTATGTCCTCAGTCTTTTTAACCGCAGATATTGTTTGTATTTACCACTATGAAGAGAGGAGCTGCTTCTTCCCTTTTTCCTATGACTGGCTTCGAAATCCTGGTGGTTGAAAATTGGGGAAAAAATTGTTTCTTCCCTCTCCTTGTGGTCAGGCTGTTGAGTATGGTTTTCAAAATCCCCAAAGTAAGAGTTGTGCCTGATTTTTGGTAATTTAGATACATAAGAGATTATTCTTATTGTGAAATATGTGTCCCTGGAACTTGGTTTTGGTGAAATTTAATAAGCATTTCTTTTAAGTGTTCACTTTTCAGATAGGCCTAATTTTTGTACAATCTGGTTGGTTTTTAGCAAAGATACTCATTTTTTAAAGTGTTGCCACAATTCCAGTGATGTCAATTATTGAACTTTTTTGTTTCAAATTGTGCCCTTTTTTGAGATCAAGCTATGAGTGAACTAATTTACCTATTATTGACTATTTACATATAAATCTTTACTGTGTCCTTTTTAATGTAATTGTTATAGTAGTTATACAAACTGAAAACCTGTTGAAGAACTGAAATATTTTATGAATAGAATTAATGTTGGTTATCTTAATGTAATAAGTTGCATTTATATATTGCTTCAAAGTTTACAAATGTATTATATGCATGAAATAATTTAATCATCAAAACAGTATTGTAAGATAGTGACTACAGGTATTTTCTCATTTTGGGAATGAGGAAAATTAAAACTCAAAGAAGTTATAACTTACCTATATAGTCACAGATATTAAGTGTCAGAGGCTGGATGAGATTCCATGCCTCTCGACTTCAAATCTGGCCACTCTTTCCATTACACTATGCTGTCTATTCACTCATGTGAGACACATAAAATTACTGAAGCTTTTGCTAAAATGTGTATTTAGTTTTGTAATGCTTTTTACAATACGTGAGAACAACCTTCAAATTAAAGAATTGAAACCACATTGTAAATAGCCATCAGGAAGAGTGGGAATGCTGTCCTACTTCCATGTCTGGCTCGTCTTTACTCCCTGTTTCTCACGCTGTTGCTTATGTTGACTATTGTCTTGCACATAAAATCAGCCTAGAGTTTGTATCTTTTTTCCTCCCTTCGTTCCTTTCTCCCATCCTTCTTTGTTTCTCATGTTGTGTTTTTTTCTCTTTTCCTTTCTTGAATGCTGTTTGTTTTATGTTTTCCCTAGTGAGGAAATTAAGTTATTTCATTTTAAAGGGTCTCTTCTAGTAACAGTGTGTCTTGGATTTAGAAGTCACAATTCAGAGAAATAATAAACAGTGATGTCATCATGCTAATATTGTCAAAAGATGAATAATTGAGATATGTGGCATTTAGTTAAATTGTCTTAAAAGTAATTCCATATTGAATAACCTGTCGTTAATGTTGTAGGTGATCAAGAGTTTATTTTTGTAATAGATAAATACAGAATATAGTATATATATAAAATTATATTTGGACAACTGCATGTACTTCTCTATCATAATGTTTTGATTAGCATAGTCTAATTTTGTTATTAGAGATAGATACTTAAGTTTTTTAAGGGAATAATTAGATTAAAATGTATTCTCATAACTATATTTTTTAAGGTATGTGAATGGTCATGCAAAAAAACATTATGAAGATGCCCAGATTCCCTTAACAAACCATAAGAAAACAGAAAAGCAAGAAAAAGTTCAACACACTGTGTGCATGGATTGCAGTAGTTACAGTACATACTGGTAAGTCAATGTTTTTCTGGCATGTATGTGTCTGTGTATGCATATAAAATCTCAAGGGTTCTCAACCAGTAAATATGGATCCATGATTACTGGACCAAAACAGCTGCTGTCAAAATCATGGTATCTAGAATTTTTGCTAAGGAATACATAGCCAATAGGGGGATTTTTCACCTCATTCTTTTTCCCCCTCCCACCCCAGAACACACATACAAACTTTACTGTTGACGTATATTTGACATTGCTTACTGCTCTCAGAGCTTTGGGAACATAAAAAGTCACTTCTCCCCAAGTCAGCAGGCAAACATTCATTAAATGCTTATTCTGTGCCTGAAGATGTTTAGACAAAATACTTTCATTTTCTGCCCTGAGGGAGCTTACAGTAAACACTTGTTTTGTTCACATAATGTATACTTGGTTCTTCAAAAACATAAATAATTAAATGACCATCTAATCTTCTGACCAGGTAGTTTAGAACACAAGTGATGTTTAACAGTCTTCATCTATTGGGTATGATTTCAAATCATTAAATTTTTGTATCACTTAACCATAGCATGTGGCACAGAAATGTCAGGTCTTTGGACTCCCAAGTTCAGTCGGTTTTTCCTTTATAGAATGAGAAATATTTTGGGATGTGAGTAAATTTATTCTTCTAGAATCGTAGAATCCTTAAATTGAAAGAGTTCTCAAAGGCTATTCCTTTAAAAATAAAATTAAAAACTTAAAAACCTTTTTTAGAATTTATAACATTCGTGTAAAGGGATCATCTTCTAATAAGTTTAGTAAGAATAAAGTTGTTGTTTGAGGTTCCAAATAGTTATTTTATAAAACCATTTTAAAAGGTGAAAGAAATAAAAATAATTTTAAAAAAACTTTAGTAAATTTTTATTTACCTATTCCTGACCTATATTTTCAGTGATGCAACAGGTAAACCATTACAGACCTAGAATCCTTTAATTTAAAAAAACAAAACAATAATTTATAGGTATTTTTGGTTTGTTTGAGTTTCTTTTAAGCAAACTTTACAACTCAGGTGGTCTAATTATATAAATAGCTTTTCTTTTCAGCTAATAATCTAGATCTCAGCATCTTTAATAAGGGATATATTTTCCCCTAGAGGTGTATTCCTAATTTTTCTTAGTTGCCTGATAGACAGCACATTCTTCTTTGAATTTTAAAGACCTCTGCTGCCTAAAAAAAAGCTACTTTGAAATTTTAAACTTTCTTCTATTTGTTATATATGGAGTTAACATAAAATAACAATTTGTTTTGTCAGCATTTTGTGTTTTGTGACCTAAAGTACAAGCAGGACATTTTGTCTAATTTTGGACTTAAAAATATCCTCTTAAATTTGTTTGGACATTTTAGACTCTAGCAAATACCATTTCCTTCCTATCCTACCACACTCACATTTCCAGGTATGTAGATTATGAGACTCAGTACCCACAATTGTTCTCTTTTTGGAGGTGTGTTACACAATTCTAACTTGCTGACTAAAGCTGATCAAACTGAATTTGATATGTTTTTTATATATGTATATATATATATTTTTTAAGATAACTTAAAATATTTATTATTTCAGGTGATGGGTGATTATTATTCCTTGTTTCTGCTAAATAGAAGGATCATTTGGGAACATATCTTTAGCTTTTTAGTGTGTGACTTGAAACATGGAATTTCTCTATTTTGGAAGTTCCCTTTTCTGACAGAATTGACAAACAATGAAGTCAGATGTATCTTCCATTTCTTAGGCCTTTTTAAATTGATGAAGGATTAATGATATTTTTAATGAAACAGAAATTTTCACTGGATAAAAGTTTAAAACAGGAAAAATTATTCCCTTTCATCTGCTTGAGATAGCTGTACTATGTAGCAATCAGGAGAATCACAAAGGACCAAAGCTGTGTTTCTCAGGTATTCCCTGAAGCACAGAGGAGCCAGGAAAAATCACCAGAGTTTTATTCTATTTTCAATGAGAATTTGGAACTAGCTGAACATGTCTTGGGTTGATTTAGAGAAACCTTGTCCCCTCTTCTGTGTGCTTCCTCTGTTTAGTATCCCTATGTCTTTACGCCATACAAATGCTAAACAGATTTATATATAGCATATTTGCTACTTGTAGATAATTTGTCTTACACTGTATATATAAAATTTGTTTTATATATAGTTTATTTGTCTACTTGTAAAAAGGTAAAGAACACTACCTCAGTTTAATTAAAAGTTGGCTAGTAAACATGGTCTGTGGTTAAAATTTAAGAGAACCTTTTTATCATAACAATTTTTATTCTATTTTTAAAGCTTTTATGGGAATCAGAGACTCACTCTAATTCATGTTGTACCTAAGTGCCAGAGGTCAAAATGAGGAGCAATGGGTGGAAGTGAAAGAGAGGCAAAATGATTCTTTTTGTAAGGAGAATGATTACAGACAGCTAGAACTGGAGTAGGATGACTTGAGAGATGGTGGATCTTCTAGTAAGCCTGGATGGATGACTGCTTATTGAAGGTGTTATAGAGGGTCTTACTGTTCAAGTTCAGACTAGACTAGATAGTTAGTCCTTTCCAATTCAGAGATTCTGAGATTCTGTGTCATTCCCTTGCTCAAGAAACTTAAGTGGCTCCTTTTCTCCCCTAGCTTGCCATTTAAAGCTATTTACAATATGCCTCTATTTTCCCAGACTGATTTCATATTATTCCTTGTTATATGCTGTATTGTAACGATTGGAATGACGCCACCTGCTGGAGCCTTACTGTAGGAAAGTTCCAACATGAGGAAAGGGCCTCTGAGGGCAGGACCATGAGGCTTTTTCTTTGGCGTCAGGGTGGGAGGAAGAAGGGGGAGGCTGGCGCTCTGACTCGCTCTCTTTCGTGTGGACTCTGGTGGAAAGCAGAGCTAGGAATGCGCTCTCCCTTTAATAGATAGATGAATCTAGGCCTTTCTCTTTCTCTTCACCAAATTCTTATTCTCCTTAATAAATGCTTAAAAGTCTAACTCTTGCTAAAGCTTATAATTTATTGGTGACCACTCATTAGATATTTTAGATAGACTAGCTAGAATTTTAGACCCATACAGTATGTTCCAGCCATACAGGCTTACTTACTGTTCCTCATGCATGACATTCTATCTCACTTCCATGCCTGTTCACAGGCTGTCCTGATACCTGGAATGTCTCCTCATTATCTCCTCCTTTCAAGACATAGTTCAAGTGCCACAACCTTTCAGTTATATTAAACAAGCATTTATTAAGTGTTCACTCTGTGCAAGGCACTGTTTATAAAGACAAACACTATATCATAATTTTGCTGTAGGTGGCAGTGGGTGGTTAAGGAAGGAAGCTGAGTATTAGACTGAAAGGGAGACAGAATGAAATGGTTAATGGGAAGTGACCTAAGGATAGAATGACATTGGTAAAGATGGGGAACAATAAGAAGACTTTTGAACAACCACTTATTAAATGCTTACTCTATGTTTATCATTTGTTAGGGGCTGGAGGAACACAAAAAAGACATTGTCTCTATCTTCATGAGGTTGACAGTACAACAGGAGAGATAAAAGACACACAGAAATGTGTAATATTCTGCAAATAGCTATATGGTAATTCTAGTACAGACTAGAACATAATAGCTTAAGAGAGGTATAAGGACTCATGTTCAAAGCAGAGACTGTTTTATTTTTCCCACTGGGAGATATGTTCCACTTTGTTCTTGCTTTGGGACCTAAACAGAGATTTCATAAAGCAATCAGAATGGCCGGTAAATGCTTTTATAAAGCAGTAGACCTTTGCTACCTTATACTCATGAAAGGGAAGGCTTAAGTTAGTCTCCCTACCCTAAATCCCATAATTACTTTATGTAAATTTGTATTAACTTATATCTGTATGCATATTACTTTCCCCCAGTAGAATATAAATGGTGTGTTGTGTTGGGTTTGTTTTTTTTTTTAAATCCACGTGTCTGCAGTACTTCAAATATAGATGCTTAATTAATGTTGGTTGAATTGAATTGACATTCTGAGACTGTGGCGATGAGAGGATACCATGACACCAGTGAGCCAACACTTCCAATTTGGGGCAGAGAAGAAATACATAACTAGGGCACACACTAGACCTTAATTTCCATGATGGCTCCCTAAAAAAGCTACAGCTTTCTTAGCTTTCCCACATTCTTCCTAGCCTGGCCATCAGCTCCCCACCAGGCCAGCTCCATGATAAAGGCAACATATGGGGTATAAGTGGTGCAGGCTTTCTTAGGTTGTTAGATTGCTTTTCGATCTCGAACGTTAGAAATAGAGAAGCACCCAGGGAAATGCTCCCCCCCCCCCTTTTTTTTTGTCAGTCATGAGGGATGGACATTTTCAGTAATATCTAGAAGCTATTGAAAACGTTCATCTCTCATAAGTAAATATCCCAGAAAGAAGCCACAGGATCCTGAGGAGATGTGTCTGCTGCAGGGTAGACTGGACTTGAAAAGACTTGAGAGGGTATGAGTGAAGTCTAAATAGAAGGATTGTACATCTGGGTTGTAAAGACAAATAGTCTATCATAATTTTCCTGTCGAAAGCCATGGGTATCTAGGATAACTAGGCTTTCAAAGGGTGAGATGAGAGTAACATTCAAAAACAGGTTTTAGTGGGAGGTTAGGCACAGAGGCAACAAAACAATGGCCATATACAAGGGACAGTGAATAGTCTAGTTGGAGGGTGGAGCAGAGTAAGAATACAATAGTAACTGATCTTTATATGTCACCTTATGGTTTGTAAAACACTACATTCAAAGGCCTTCTTTGGCTTATCAGAACAGGGTTAAGGACCTCAGAGCCCCTAGACATGTGGTGGGCTGTTCTTAGCAGTGTAGCGCTGTGCTGCTCACAGCTTGCCTATCCCTGAACTTTCCAAGCTCTCCTCACCCCTCAACACACCTCTCTTTGCATGCCCCACCCCGCCACCTCCAGTCTTTTTGACTCTCCTGGGGCCTTCTCAGAGCAGAACTCCCCCCATTTGTTCAGTATGAACATAGCTCTGTCTTTGGTCTTGCTCGGATGCTACCTTGTACGTTGGCTTTGTTGAAGGGGCCTCCTTTTCCTGTTGTCTGTGGGCTTCTGGCTGACTTTTAGAGTAGTTCTGGATTGGGAGAAGTAACTTACTGCAGTTTCTCATGGTCATTCCTTATCTATCTCTATGTTAATATCTAGTCTGTCTCCCAAATTCTAATCCCAGATCACCAACTGTTCATTGGATATTTCAACCTGGGGTCCAGTAGGCACCTTAAATTCTACATGTCCTCACCTTCTGAACATGTCTGTTTTTGTTGAGGGCACCACCATCCTTTCTGTCACTACGGCAATGTAAAGAAACACAGTGCTAAAAAGCAACAGAACTGGGGGCAGCTAGGTGGCGCAGTGGATAAGCACCGGCCCTGGAGTCAGGAGGACCTGAGTTCAAATCCGGCCTCAGACACTTAACACTTAATAGCTGTGTGACCCTGGGCAAGTCACTTAACCCTAACTGCCTCACCAAAAAAAAAAAAAAAGGCAACAGAACTCAGGTAGAGCAGAAGGGACCTGTATTGGTATTGCACTATTAAAATTAAAGCACACGGAACTTTTTTCTTTGAATAGTGAGCACACTGCCATTGAAGAATGACAGATATTCTTAACCCTAATCATCCTGTTATGGGTTTTATTTACTTTGTCTTGGGTGAAGCTTCTTTGAAGATTTGTTGGTTGTTTGCTGAGAAATATGTTGTGTCAAAACAAACAAAATGTGTTGATAAAAACTAAGCAACAGTTCACACATATCTAAAAGTCTAATCTGTACTCCCCAGTGCTATGTTAAAGGGATAGGAACAAGTAGTATTTGAAGGAGAAAGTACTACTTAATAACCACATGAAAAAGTTCTCAAATTCTTTAGTGATTAAAGAAATGCAGAGCAGGATGAACTTAAGATGATACTGTGTACCCAACAAAAATTTTTAAAATGGTTGTTTTCCCCCGTGAGACAGGTAAACAGGCAGGATGGTTTCAGAAAAACCTTGGGAAGACTTACATGAACTGATGCAAAGTGAAGTGATTAGTAGCAGGAGAACATTGTACACAGTAACAGCAATGTTGTACAATGATTAGTTGTGAATGACAGCTATTATCAGCAATACAGTGATCAAAAACAATCCCAAAGGACTCATAATGAAAAATGCTATCCACATCCATAGAAAGGACTGATGGAATCTGAATGCAGGTCAAAGCATACTATTTTTCACTTTCTTTATTTTCTTCATGGTTTTCTTCCATTCTCTCTTTCTCTGTTTTCTTTTACAGCATGACTAATATGTTTTGTAAGATTGCACATGTGTAACCTATATCAATTTGCTTGTTGTCTCAGGGAGGTGGCAGAGGAGGGAAAGAATTTGTAACTCAAAACTTAAAAAAAAACAACAACAAATGTTAAAAATTATTTTTACATCTACTTGGAAAAAATATTCTTTTAATTAAAAAAAGTTTTAAACGATTGTTGGGTAGCACCAGTTGTACCTAAGCACAGTTATCAATAAAAAAACATTTTTAAAAGGGCAAATATTATTTCCCATTTCAGAAGTACTTAATAACTTGCCTAAGATACTGTTGGTTTTTTTTTGTTTGTTTTTGGTTGTTGTTTTTTTTTTCTTTTTTTTTTTTCATTTTCTTTTTGGTGGGGCAATGAGGGTTAAGTGACTTGCCCAGGGTCACACAGCTAGTAAGTGTCAAATGGCTGAGGCTGGATTTGAACTCAGGTCCTCCTGAATCCAGGGCTGTTGCTTTATCCACTGTGCCACCTAGCTGCCCCCGTTTTTTTGTTTGTTTTTTTTAGTAAGGCAACTGGGGTTAAGTGACTTGCCCAGGGTCACACAGCTAGTAAGTGTTAAGTGTCTGAGGCCGGATTTGAACTCAGGTACTCCTGAATCCAGGGCTAGTGCTCTATCCACTGCGCCATCTAGCTGCTCCCTAAGATACTGCTTGCAAATACATAGGTTGAGTTGGAACTATAGTCCCACAGGGGTTTGTAAAAAATAAAAAATAAACCCCCACCTTATTCCTTGTGTATTTCAGAAGAAAATATTTAGTGATTCTTTATTAAGAAAAGATTAGTTGTATATATTAGATATTCCTGCCAGTAGTGTCAACTTGCAATTCCAGAGGGGATTTCTTTTTCAGGAGTTCCTTATAACAATGAAAGAACAGATTCATTTCCTATTCCTGTCCTACTATTGTATGTCTCCTTTTATGTTGACCAGTTTCAGGATATGAGATACATTTGGATCCACTGACACCAGTACCTACATGTGCAGAGCCTTGGAAAAAACAAAATTTAGATAGGACATGATCTCATTCTACCTTCATGGAATTTACAGTTTAATAGCAAATATTATGCATATACACATAACTGTAATACAAAATAAGACATAAATGCATTAGAAAAGTCCAAATAAAGTGATATGGTTGGAAAAGTCATTACTGATGAGGGGAAGAAGGGAAGAAGGTAGAGAAGGCTTCCTGTGGCAGATGTCATTACAGTTGGTTCTAGCACTTAGTACAGTGCATAGCACATAGGAGGTATTTAATAAATATTTATTGGTTTTAAAAGGTAGCTAGGGTTCTGTAAAATTGTAAAGCTTCCAAACTTTTGTCAGCTAAGAATGGCAGGGTTATTCGTTATTCTGCAGTGGTTATAATAAATGATTACACATGATTCCTGTATACTCTGGAAGATATTTTGGTATCACTTTGAAAGTTATTTTTGTTCATGTTGACTTTGTCCCAGGACAAAAATGTGTTCATTATTGCAACATTAGTGATGAAATTTTTATGTGATTTCTCATGTTATTTGCTTAAATGGTGACTTCACAAAAACATTTCCTTCCTTCAAGGTAGTTATCAGTTTCTTATAGTGACAGCCATTGTTTTCCACATTTTGCACATATCTTCCAAGAATTAGTACTTCAGAGAGAAAGATTATTCCTAGTTATTGGTATAACTCCTCTTTCCCCATAGAAATTCATATAAAGTAAACTTAATTTTTTTTTTAGTTAAAATTTATTTAAAAACTTTATGTTCATGTTTTAATTGTACTTTTCTTTTTAAAAGTTACCGGAGGTTATTAAAATGTGTGTTTCCTTCCCTGTTCATTTAAAAACTCTTCTCTCAATCTCTTTATTTAAACTATACAATATAATCACATTTGGTAACTAGGTTCGAAGTAACTTGAATAGGACTTGTGCTTTTTACTACATTTTTCTTATATTGAGAGAATTAAAAAACTAAAAACGTGCCATGTTTCATTTTAGAAAGAGAAATTGTAGTGCCTTTGTAACAAAACTATGATCTATAATACATTTAAAAAAATGTGAAAAGGACCTCTGTAAGACAGTTGTATATGTAGTGTTCATAAAGCATTCCATTAGATTCCAGTTCTGCTTTTAAAACTGACCACCCACATTAAGTGTCCAGAAAAACATGTGATCATCTTGGCAGTAGGTAAACCTTTGAATGATTTCATTATTATGGTTTTTTAATGTATACTGATGAATATTTTCCTTGCAGTTATCGCTGTGATGATTTTGTGGTAAATGATACCAAGCTGGGACTGGTACAGAAAGTCAGAGAACACTTACAGAACCTGGAAAAGTAAGTAATATACAAATGGGAAAAAGAATTGAATGGCGAAGAGCTGACCCTCACCAATGGGCCTGAATGAGATTAAAATATAATTGGGAAATATTTAACAAAATGAATAAAAACACAATAGAACATAGATAATGTTAATATATTGCTTTCAAAGTCAATATGTGACCTGTGGGAATCCATCTGTATGGTTTAGTGACCCCCATTTCTCTTTGAGTTTGACACCTACTGGTGTAGAGGAATTTAATTTAAAATGGCTCTCCTCCCCTTTTTGAATATCATAAATATATTTCAGTATGCTTAAAAATGTATGAATCTCTGAACATTTATAGAAGCAGGATTCATATCTCTATAATGATGTTCATTGGTATATTAGTTATACATCTATTAGTTCATATCCATATTGTTGTATTTCTTAACCAACTACAGGCAGTTATTTCAGAGTAGGTCAGGGTGTGTAGGTGGAAGAAAGGAAGTACTTGAAAAAGGTTTTATAAGCCCACTGACATAAAAAATACAAACTAGGATTATCTCTGGTTTGAGCTGATTATTGTCAGTTATGTCTTCTGTCACTCAAAGTACTCTAAGGCCAATTTAGTAGCAGCAAAGATACATAAACAGTTTCTAAAAAGGAGGAGCTTTGACTGTTATGCGCCTAGTTATCTTAAACATATAAATGTTTGGAATAGTAAACTCCTCAATTTCCCTTTTTAGCATGACCAGAAGGTCACATCACTAGGTGTGAGGGAATTGTGAGTTGCCTTCAGCCATCAGAATGTATTGAAACAGCTATATCTGGTTAAATACTATTTTCAGGATAGACAAGCATGTGATTCATTAGAAACGAGTTGCTATCTTCCAGTCTTCAAGCTATGAGTAAAAGTCTTATTTGACAGTTCTCTGGGATACTGAGGGTCACTGTGGTACTGAATTATGGCCCTAGAAGCCTGGTGACTGACATTTATTACTCACTTTGTCATGCATGACCAGCTACCTGGTTTTCTTTGCAGTTAGTTCACTAAAAATATTTTAAAAGTATGCCAGAAGCACTCATATAAATTGATGGTATTGCTAAAAGGAGATTTTAAAATTGCTTTCCTAAAGACATGTCCTCCGGCTTATAGAAGGCTGGCTAGAAAGGCCACATGGTAGAATGAATGCAGGGTTGTCACTCAGGATGGCCTGCCACAGACACTTACTGGTTATGTCTTATTGGGCAGGGTACTTCAATTTTGTGGGCCTCAGTTTCCTCATTTGTAGTATGAGGTGACTGAACTTGATGACTTTGGAGTTCCCGTCCACTGTAACAAGATACCTCATTCTGGTTTTTTGGGACACTGATTATATTTGCAACCAACTATGTTTTGATGTACTTGGAATCAAAGGGAAGAATGAGAGTATTTTTTGTTTTCTAAAATAGAGGAACAAAAACAAAACCTTAAAACTCAAATTCTGGCATTACAAGATATTTACTGATTTATTCTCTTTGGAGCCTTTCTTCCAAGAAATATATTATATTATTGTTTATGATATAATAGACAGAGCTGTCACTTTTCAGTATTCAGTTTTTAGGAAATTTAGCAATAAACTATTTTAAAGAGCATGGAGCCTACATATTCTACATACATATATCAAAATCTTTGGCTTTTCCTACATTTTATCACCTGCAAGATAACTGTGAGATTTGGGTGATGGCGCATTTGTGTTTTTGTTTTAGAATATTCTGGTTTAGTGATGATGGCACAATTAGTATTTTACTTTACATTTATTCTCTCTGAAATAAATTTCTGAAAATTTTGTTATTTTTATTTTTCTCTAAGAAAAAGAAAAGTGAAGCAAAGGTAGCCTAATGAAAGTGTTCAAAATGTCACTGGAAAACTCACTTTCTCTTTTTACTTCAAGATCATTTCGGCAGGTGAAAAGTCTCATGGACTCTCTGCCTCACCCAGTATCCCTTTAATCTAGACACCCCCATGCCCTGGCCACAACCATACCAATGAGGGAGCTGTGGCCCAGGAAAACTAGGAAGACACAAGTATTAAGTAGCAAAGGCAGAATTCAAACCTAGATGTTCTGATTCATAAGCTCATTGCTCTTTCTGCTATGTCATGGTACTTGAGCTTCATCAAGAGAGACTCAAATCTACAGTGGAAAATAAAATTTAACAGCATTTTAAAAATGTTATTTGGATTGGTTCTACAGTTCAGAAAGGTAGCATGACTTAGTGGAAAGTTTCCGATTTGGATTCAGTAGGAATATAAGTATAAACCCTGCCTGTCCTACTCTCCTGTTTGTAAAATGGAATAAGACATATAGTGTCTGTTTCACAGGATTGTTGTGAAAATCAAATTTCTGATATTACCAAGTGAAGAAATGCTGACTGATTTTTCCTTTTTTAATGATCTTTTTGAGAGGAAAGAATCAAGTAAAACCTTTGTGGTACTATAAAAGCAAAGAAACTTAGTACAAGACAGTGAGTTTAAAAAATAGTTATAAACATTAGAAGTGCCTCAGAAAAATCTCAAGCAGTCTGATAAGGTAAAGGCCCACTGTTTGATTCCTTCAACTGAACTGGCCTTTCATTTTAATGGTGAAGAACTTCACTGTTTGCTCCTTGTAGAAACGGCCTTAGAGGTCAAAGAAGTCTTTGAACAAGTTTAGGAATCGCTTTAAGAGTGTAGGTAATTTTAAAAAGCAAAATAAAACAAAATCGATCAACAGGCATTTATTAAACACCCGCTAAATGCCAGGAACTGAAGGCTGGGGATACCACAACAGAAGGGAAATAGGCCCTATCCTTAAGGAGTTTATATTCTGTTGTTAGGTATATTAAATAAAATTTTCTTTGTTCTTTATACGGATCAGGCTCCTGACTTTAAAATATTTTCACATATTCTTAGTTTTGGGTCCCACAGTTCAGTGAATAAAGATATGAACATTTTTTTAAAAGATGTTACCCATTGCTTCTTACATTTTAGACAAATATGTTTTATTTGCAAACAACTTCAGTATCATATTGCTGATGCAGTTCCTTGACTACTAAATATGCCATACTTCTATGTAAGAATTTTGGCAGTAATAATTAGTGATTATAAACCTGACACTGCATAATGGGGATAGCTGCAGATTTTAAAAGATGTTTGAGAGGTGGCATAGTGTCTCTTGTTTTAAACATATAGAGTCACATAATTCTTATGAACTCATTGTAGGATTATAGCTTTCCTCATGCATATAACTTATTTATAAGTATAATGAATTCTTATTTTTATCTTCCATTGATTTAGACTTTTTTTAAAAAATTGTGGTCAATAATAATTCACTTTGATCAGAGAAAATGGAAATAGATCTTGCTTTTATTTAAAAAGACAAAAAAGGGGAGAAAAAGACAGAACACACACAGTTCTGATATAATTCTTTCTGGCCATATTTTCAAGCCAGACTGGATATCACTATAATCTACAATATTATTACTTATGTAGTCATTTTGCAGAAATTGACTGGACACAATGTAACAAACACCATAGCCTTTTTCAAGAGACAGGGGAAAATTATACATCAATAGTGTTAGCTTACTATAGCTCTTTTGGGGTGGGGGATTGGTTAGCCATGTATGTAGTAACTTTAAAATGATTTTTGACATTTGAATGACATTTGAAGGACAAGGAATTACTCTTGGATAAATTCCATGTAAAACATTCCTTTTATCTAGCAAAAGGTTGAGTTGTCTTACTTCAGAGCTTTCATACTAATTTATATTTACTTTAGAGTACCCAATTCATTTTGAATAAATCCTTCAGGAAGGTATTATTAGTTTTAAGGCAAATGTTTACTGTAAATTTCAGAGCCATATGTTAAAGCAAGGCGTATTACATTCTGGACTAAAAAATATGGCTCTTGAAGGATAATATTAGCCTAGTGTAGCCCAACCTTTTTGGGTTCAGAAGCTATTCTTCCCCACCTGAAGCCCCAATGCAAGAAGAGTGAACATTATGGGAGATTGAAGTCTATGACAAGCAGTGGGGGCAGGGAGAGAAGACTTTCCAGCTTAAATGGAGCTTTGAATCATTTCATACTGCCTAGGAGGAGGGAGGGAGGGAGGGGGGGGGAGAAAGAGAGAGAATGAATGAATGAATGAATGAATGAATGAATGAATGAATGAATGAGAATGAAGGAGGGAGGGAGTGTAAAGTAGTCCTGACTGGAGTCCCAGTCAACTACTTGGGTATCTTTAAAAATCTTAATCTGTTTTGTTTAGATTTCATAGTAATGTTTAATTTATTTCTCTATAGTTCAGCTTTTACAGCGGACAGACATAGGAAAAGGAAACTTATGGAAAACTCATCTCTAAACAGCAAGTTATTAAAAGTAAATGTAAGTAATTAAACTTTGTTTTGAGATCAGAATTAGTTGGTATGATTTAGCTGTTATTTTGATAGAGTTCTAAAACTGCAGTTTACTTCTTGAAGATTCCTATAAATAATCCAAGGCCTGAATTTGAGTGCAATACAGCAAGGATCTTTGGAACTGTTAAGAATTAAAATTCTAGCTAAACTGTCTAAAACATCTAATGAGTGGTCGCCAATAAATTATAAGCTTTAGCAAGAATTAGACTTTTAAGCATTTATTAAGGAGAAGAAGAATTTGGTAAAGAGAGAGAGAAAGGCCTACATTCATCTATCTATTAAAGGGAGAGCGCATTTCCGCTCTCCACCAGAGTCCACAGGAAAGAGCGTCAGAGCACCAGGCTCCCCCTTCTTCCTCCCACCAGCCAATGTCACTTCCTGATGCCAAAGAAAAGATGCCTGGTCTTGCCCTCAAAGACCTTCACCTCTTCTACAGTAAGTCTCCAACAGGTGGAGGTCATTCCAGAACTAAGCAAATGCTAATGAAGAAGAGTAAGGAAGTGAGATATGTAGATAGACCTGAGATCTGGGGGCCATAGAAACCTCTCTGATAAAAGTGACTAAAATGAACAGAATGCAGTCTACAAATGAATGTTCTCACTAAGCCTGTACTTACCCAAACTATAAAGACTAGTAAGTGGAAGAATACTTGAGTCAGAAAATCTGGTTTTGTACTAGTTATAGTAACTTTACAATTTAATAACCTAAAACTTTTGGATGAGTCATTTAGCATCATTGAGTCTGTGTCCTTATCTCATAATAAAATTTGCCTTAACTTCCTCAGAATGTTTGAGACCCAAAGAAGCATGAAAATGTATGTGGTATTGTTATTACAAACTGATTGCCCGTGTTTTCCCTATTCTTTACCTTAGTTCTCAAAGCCTGGATCCAGAAGGTGATCCAGACTATAATAATTATATATAAGAGGGGCAGCTAGATGGCGCAGTGGATAGAGCACCGGTCCTGGAGTCAGGAGTACCTGAGTTCAAATCCAGCCTCAGACACTTAACAGCTGTGTGACCATGGGCAAGTCACTTAACCCCAACTGCCTCGCTAAAAAAAAAAAAATTATACATAAGAAAATTTGAGGAATGTTGACATGTATACTTAAATGAAAACTTACACTTGATTACTTATATTAAGGCATCTGAGTAACAAGATTCTGTAGTTTATTGGGAAATGAACTTGGTTTGGAGTTAAAAGATAAATTATAATGTGCTAGATTCATTCCTAGGTTGTAAGTGTACTAAGCATCTCCTTTCTTGTATTTCTCAGTCAATTCAAGGATAGGTGGCCAGCTTCAACACTGTATCACTTTACATTGGTGCTCTGAAAAATGAGATACTATTAAAAATACTTCTTGGATACAAGTCTTAAAATTTTTAGTGTAGTTCCTTAACTTTATTATTTGGGACCCTTCATTGGTGGTAGGAAAATAATTAAGTAGTATAATTTTTCAGAAAACTCAGATTAATAATAATAATTTTCCCAGTTTTATGCTCTAAAATTAATGTAGATTTGTTTTATGGAAAGAGGATTACTTGCCCCAACTACATATAAATAAAATCAATATCTTAAATGAGATAGATGAGTAGTTGCAAAGACATAAAATACCCAGATTAACAGAGCAACAAATAGAGAATTTAAACACCTTGATCCTGGGAAAAAATAGAGTAAGCTACAAATGAACTCCAAAAGGGGGGGAAAATACCCCAGAACCAAGTTGATTTACAAGTGAATTCTATCAAATATTCAAAGGAAATATTGTTTTAGTATTATACAAGCTATTTGCAAAAATAAGAAGAGACCCTACTAAATTCCCTCAGTGAAATAAATATAGTCTTGTTACCTAAAATAAGGACATTCAAAATAAATAAAACTATGGTCCAATATCTATAAATGACATTGATGCAAAAATTCTAAATAAAACATTAGCAAAATGGCTTCATCAAAATATCGCAGATCATACACTATGATGAGGTTGGATGTATACTAGGAATTCAAGGCTGGTCAGAAGTCATGATAAGATTAATAAACACAGAATAAGCTTTTGACAAGATACAACAACCATTTCTGTTTTTAAAAAAAGGAAAGAAAACAAGCTAGAAAAGAGGGATAAATGAACCTTTCCTTTAACACAGTACTATATATCTAAAACCAAGAGCCCATTGACTATTGACTCTTGACTCTTATTATATGTAATAAAGATAAACTGGGGGCCTTTGCAGTAAGAGCAAGGATAAAACAAGAATGTCTGTTGTCACCCCTCCTGTTTGATACAGGACTAGAAGTGCTGGCCAAAGCAATAAGACAAGAAATAGAAAATGAGGAATAAGCATAGGCACAGAAAGAAATTGCTTTTTGCAGATTCTGTAATGGTTTGCTTAGAGAACTGGAGTCAACTCATTCAAAATTATTTGAATTCATTAAAGTTGCAGAATATAAAATAAATCCACACATATTACCACCAAAATTCAGCAGGAATAGATAGAGAAATTCTATGTAAAAGATTATGGAATGAAGGAGAGGGAGCCAAGATGGTGGAGGAAAAGCAGTAAGCTCTCAGAACTCATGGCACAATCACAACCAAAAGACCTCCAAATAATGCCACAGGACAATTCCTGGAGCAGAAAAGATTATGGAATGTATAAGATACTTGGAAAGCTACTTATCACGATACACACAGGAAATATATGTATTCAGCTACCAAAAACTCTTTATAAAAATAAAGACAATCAATTCTCTGATCATCTCTGCAAAGCTTTTATCAACTTATTCTTTCAAGAGGGTCTGTTTCTGTCATACTAGTTCTCCAATTTGGGTCTGTGTTGTCCCACTGTTTTAAGTTTTAAGCATTATATTACAGCAGCCTGTTCTCATCACTTACTCTTCCCAATTTTATTCTAACTCAGCTCAGCCAATTACATCGTGGTCTTTGGAACCCTTGCTCTTATTATGAACAAACTTTACTTCTACCTCCATTTAATGGAAATTTGGCTTCCCTCTCATGATACCTTGTCCTTTGTAACTCCGTTTACTAGAGGCCACTTTTTTCTCCAAATCCCCCTACTTACCTAGAGATGTTTGAGAGTCTGTTCTCTATCCCCATACCTCTTCTTCTATTCTTCTTTTACTGTCCTAGTGGCTGTCATTTATCAGCTGTTGGTGTTTTCACTTAACTTGCTCAGTGACTTCAGTATTTAGCTCCTAGATTTTCTTTACCCTTCATTCTCTGCTTTCATCCTTGGGGTCTGAAATATTCATGTTGGCAATCTCTTTAGCAGTCTAACCTCTATGCCTCTAAGTAGGCTCTTCTCTTTGCTTGTAATGCCTTCTCTGCCCTTTTGGGTTGTAAATGATTTCTTTCAAAGATCTTGTACTCCAAGAAGCTATTCCTCTTTGTTCTTGTAATCACCTTCCCTCAGACCTCAAACCGCTCTTTTGCTATATTACCCTGATGCACTTAGATAATATTATATTTCATTAACCTTTTTTTCCCAGATGTTATTTTGTACTCAGAAATCAACCAGAAAGTTTGCTAGTAAATATGTGGGGGGGGGGAAGAGGGGGGGGGGGGAGGAGAGAGAGAGAGAGAGAGAGAGAGAGAGAGAGAGAGAGAGAGAGAGAGCGCCAGCTTACTAAGTGCAGAGAGATAAGTGGAAAAATCAAACCTAATCCTTGCCTTCATAGATTTTAGATTGTTAGAGAAGAGCTCATAAAAATTGATTGTATTCCTATAGTATAGTCCCACAAAGGGAATGAAAAAAAGATTCTATTTATAAGTGGCAAAAAAAATGTTAACTACTTGGCTAACTTAAGACAAATTAAGTTTATTTGAAGACAATTTAAAAGCCATTGTAGGATAAAGAGAATGGGTCTGAACAGGAATATATGCTTTGGTTCCTGCTGGAAAGCTGAATTATAATAGAGATGTCAGCATTGTTTTGGTATTTAAAAGGGTCCCTCTAGGGTGAAGGGACTGGACTAGATGACTTTCAGGGCATTTTCAACTCTAAAATCCTGTGATCCTAAATAACAGGATTCAAGCCCGTGTCTTCTGACTTCCAGTCTATTTTTTTTTCTTATATTATATGAATGCATGATGCTGTATGGTATGATGATTAGAGAGCTAGCCTCAAGTTACTAAGGCCTGGATTCCATTCCTGATAGATTCCTATTGAATGGCTGTCCTTAGGCAAATCACTTACCATTTCCCAGGCAGCTCTTTAAGTCGAAGCTACAGAACTTTGGGCAGTTTGCATTGGGTAGAGGGACTTCCTCTGCTGCTGCCCTCTTCCTCCTCCACCCACCCTGTAATGAATAATTCAACTCAGGCCAGTGAGCATTTATTAAAGACCTTGTACCAGACTCTGCTTAGCACTGAGATGACTCAACAATCCCTAGCCATCATGGAGCTTTCATTCCACTAGCAGGAAGCAGTAGATCTACTCATGAAGAAATCCTCCTATTGGAGCTGGCTTGGGACTTGAACCTTGAACAAAACTAGGGAGATTCCAAGACACAAATGAAAGACGAAGAAACAGGTGGGAGATCAAATGTCATGTATGGGAAATAAACTAGGCTAGGAGAGACAGTGACCCTATTCCTTTGCTTTCCTTCTTTTTTTGTTTTTTTGGTGAGACAATTGGGGTTAAGTGACTTGCCCAGGGTCACACAGCTAGTAAGTGTTAAGTGTCTGAGACCAGATTTGAACTCAGGTATTCCTGACTCCAGGGCCGGTGCTCTATCCACTGCGCCACCCAGCTGCTCCAACCCTATTCCTTTGCTAAAACTGTGGCTCAGAGATGAGTGCCATTCTCATTATGTTCAAATATTTATAAGTTGTATTTGCTTGCAGATCAGCTGATTCAAATACAGAAATGAACCAAATTCAGTTGTTTCTATATTTATCTGAGTGAGGATAACACAATAATAATTGTTATTATTAGAGAGACATTCTCCAAGGTCAACCCTGCTTCTGTTGCCAAGAGTAGAGGGTTTCAGGAATGCCACTTGACATTTTGGTTACATATTATTAACAAATACTTTGTGAGTATTTATAACGGGAAGGGGGTGATCATGAAAATTAACGGAATAGGTCACATCAGACAAATGTTTTCTTTTTTGATAGGGTTACTCTGTTATTAAGGGCAAGGTTCATTACTTAATGTGGTCAGCCTACAGCTGATTAGCCTCACCTTGCTTAGACTGGTTCTCAGAAAATAGACACAGAGTCACTGGGAGCATCCCCAAAGTCTTTTCAGCATGGTAGACTTAGTAAAGCTTGTGCTTCACTGGTATAGGCTTTGAGAACACAGAGTGACCTTCAGTACCATGATGAAACATTGGAGTAAGATTTTGTGGAGGGAAAATATATCAAAATAATAAAAACAAAGTGTTGGTGATATATAGAAATAGTCCTATATCATGATTGGTAGTAGAAGTTTGTCTCAGGAGAGAAACTTTGTGATATGTAATAGTTATAAAAATGATCATATCCTTAGACACCTGGTAATTCTGCTTTTGGTTGTGTGTCTCTCAAGGGAATAATCTCAAAAGGAAGTGGGGGGCCAGCTAGGTGGTACAGTGGATAGAGCAGCCCTAGATTCAGGAGTACCTGAGTTAAAATCCAGCCTCAGATACTTGACATTTAATAGCTGTGTGACCCTGGGCAAGTCACTTAACCCTAATTGCCTTCCCCCACCCCCTACCCCCCAAAAGGAAGCCAGCTGATTTGTCTAGAGATGTTCATAGTGTTGCTTAAAATTGTGAAAAACCATTGTCTGGCAATAAGGTCTGACTAAACTGACTATGGTATAATAAACTATGGAATATTGTGTGACTGTTAAAATTGACAGGTGTATGGACCTTACTGATACCTAGAAATGTATGTATGAAATAATGTTTAGGAAAAAACAACATAGGGGCAGTTAGGTGGTGCAGTAGATAGAGAGAGCACTGGGCTCAGGAGGACCTAAGTTCAAATCCGGCCTCAGACACTTAACACTTACTAGCTATGTGACCCTAGGCAAGTCACTTAACCCCAATTGCCTCACCCCCCCCCAAAAAAAAAAAACCCAAACTAACATGCAATGGTAGTATAACATGATTTACAACTATGTAACATGTACAAAAGCAAAGAGACGGTGATAATTTAGAGTGGCTATAAATAGTTAAATATAAGGTCTTTTTGTCTATAAAGTTAACAAATTCATATTATCATACATCAATAAATTTGTTTACTCATTGACATGTATACTCCCTCCAGTGGTGTAGAATAGGTCCCTACATGTCTTCTCAATTTTTTGCAAGCCTTGTGAATACCTTTCCATAAATTTTCTTAGAGATTCTCTTCAGACTGTGGTGTTTTTCTAGAGTTGGAATTGGTGATTTGGAAAACTACAGTACTACTTATGTAGAAGAGAGGAAAAAGTTTGTCTTGACAAATATCCCCTGGACAGGAAACTTGATTTCTAATTTGATATAGCATCATTATTTTAAATGATAGTATTGTGGTATGGAACAATTGGTTATTACTTGGAGTTCTTGATATCTCCTACTGACTGTACCATTCGCTTCCAATTTGCAGGGAAGTACCACTGCCCTTTGTGCTACAGGCCTTCGGAATTTGGGGAACACATGTTTTATGAATGCTATTCTTCAGTCACTCAGGTAACATCACAGTCACAGCCAAATTCAGTGCTATAAGGATTCTCTATTTGCCTATTGTATCCAACAGAAGCTGGGGAAATTGTGTGCAGGTGGCAAATTTCAGTATGTTGTAGGACTTTATGTGTCTTATGTATGTTTAGAGAATTGTCAGAGAAGTGCTTTCTATCTTATATCAGAAGGAATATGGTGACAAGAAGATGACCAGTAAGTACTGTGCTGAGTAACATGAGAAGAAATCATTTGATATTTGAGGAATTTTAAAACTACCTTTAAAAATGATCTCAACTGGGCAGCTAGGTGGCATAGTGGATAAAGCACCAGCCCTGGATTCAGGAGGACTTGAGTTCAAATTTGGCCTCAGACACGTAACACTTACTAGCTGTGTGACCCTGGGCAAGTCACTTAACCCTCATTGCCCTGCAAAACCAACCAAACAAACAAACAAAAAAACAAAAAGAAAAATGATCTCAACTTCACCTAAAGCAGGGCTTCTTAAACCTTTTCCACTCGCACCCTTTTTCACCCAAGAAATTTTTTATATCACCCCTGGTATGTAGGTATATAAAATAGGTTTACATAACCTTTTACTGTTGCCAGATTTCTTCAAGACCCCATATGGGGTCAAAACCCACAATTTAAGAAGCTTTGACCTAGAGTACCACCTGTCACTGTATATCATCCCACTTGGGAAGAAATTGTAGTCAACCACTCTTCTTCCCTCTTTGACTGGTGGGCAGCATAAATATAAGTACAGTACTCTAACACTGTGTTGCCATTGAGTGGGATTTGCTTTAGAGAGCACCTAATCTAAGGGAAAATCAGATACTGAAAAGATTTTTAGAAATTACTCTTTTTGATTCAGTTGCACATAAAATGTAGTTTCATGGCAAGGATCTTGAGGACATTCTATACTACTATCTTAAACATCTACTCCTGAGGTTGAAAAGTACTGTCATAAAACCTTTTTTTCTTTTAAAGTAGAAATCATTGTCTTCTACTGAGAATAACTGGGGTAAAGCACCTGAAAGGATATAAAGTGTGATTGTTTTTATGATGGGGAAGTTGAAAAGTTACCGAGTAGATGGTGATACTTTAAAAATAGAGGGAAAGTGTTTTAAAACATTGTTTCCCTTTAATTAATTTGTGTATTCATCTCAGTGAAATATTCCCACGCCCATTTGTCTTGTACTATTAAAGAAACAAAGCTTCTGATTGAAAAAATAGTTGCATTATATGCAGTTCAAAGGTAAAAAATTAGACCAACACATTTCCAAGCATCATGTATAAATTGTGCACTACTTGCTTTTTTGCTCAGGCTTGTTTTTTTCTTTTCTCATACCATTTTTTTCTCCTTGCTTTTGCTTTTAAAACAGTAATATTCAGCAGTTTTGCTGTTATTTCAAAGAACTTCCAGCTGTGGAATTACGGAATGGGAAAACAGCAGGGAGGCGGACTTATCACACCAGGAGCCAAGGGGATAACAATGTGTGAGTTAATAGGAATAGTTCTTTCTGGCTTTCAGTGGAGAGGAAAAAATTACTTGTAATAATGCTTTTTTTTGGTTGTATGTAAACTAATAGGCACAATTGAAATTTTCAAGTGTTGCTGCTCAGTGTGTTCAAATAGCAAGCAGTCACATGTATTTTACAACATTTAACGACCATTCAGTGGGTGATACTTTCATTATTTTTAGGCAAAATGGATTTAGCACTCTGAAGAGGCTTTGGCAATATTTGAATTATAAAATTGGTGATTGTAACAAATATAAAGCTCATGGCTTTAAAAAAATAACGAAAACTTAATGCTTTGAAATTATAATGACCAAACTTGGCCCTAAAGTAGAGATATAAGAAAACACCTCATGCCAGGTATAGTTAAAGGAGGTAGGATGGGAGTTTTAGTTTTGGTTTTATTGTTTTTATTTCTCTGTTATTTTGTAGAAATTTCATATTAAAAACATTTTAGAGGTAATGATATATCTTCTTTTCCTTTCCTGTTTTTCTAGTTCCTTGGTAGAGGAGTTTAGAAAAACATTGTGTGCTTTATGGCAAGGCAGCCAAACTGCATTTAGCCCAGAATCCTTATTTTATGTTGTTTGGAAAATCATGCCAAATTTTAGGTAAGTGCTATTTAATAAAAGTAAGTTACAACATTTTAAAACCAGCCATATGAATCTGTCTGCTTTTGGAAGTTATTGGTTCCTGAAACCTTCATGTAACCTGAAGAACTAATGTTAAATCTTTGTGTCCTCAGTCAATAAATTAATCCATCTTTAGGAGTATACTTTTATTTCTAGAGATAAGCAAAAATTAAATTTACTTAAAATAACAAATTTGATTTGGTCATTAACATAGTTAAAACATTTATTTGTGTTTGTTGCAAGGAAGCACTGATTTAAAAAAATTTTTATTGGGGCAGCTAGGTGGCGCAGTGGATAGAGCACCGGCCCTGGAGTCAGGAGTACCTGAGTTCAAATCCAGCCTCAGACACTTAACACTTACTAGCTGTGTGACCCTGGGCAAGTCACTTTACCCCAATTGCCTCACTAAAAAAAAAAAATTATTGAATTTGGGTATTTACAAATAGGTGTGTTTTTTTAAGTAGTCTTGGACTCACAGGGAATATATTGGGTGAAACTTATTGAAATTCACAAAGCTTCAACATAGTATTTGTTAAATGATAACGAGAAGTCTATCCATTATAAATAATCTTCAATTGTTTTATGACTCCCTTACAAAAAGAAGGGCTGTCAGTATATTTTTAAAAGTTTGGTCTTTACTTGGAAATCAGTTAGAATTTATTAAATTAAGTTGTATTGCATCATGTAGGAAGTAGTAAAATTCTACAATATGGCACTTGTGCTTGAACTACTTCTGAAAAAGAGAACACTTGAAGGGTGCCTGTATTTATTTCTTGGCAGACATAGCACGTGTTTCAGGTGAAGTCTGGGAATGAAGGAATTTTCATTCATCAGGTTCAAGGACAAAAAGCTAAGAATAGTATTGCACATTTTAATAGCCTCAGAATTTATATTTGCACTGTCACAGATAAATCCAACCTCTTTTTCCCAGAAGTATTCAAGATTACGTTTGAATTATGACATTTCAAGTATTTCACATGTTTGTTATTCATAAAGTGTGGCCATTTTCTCCTGAATTTATTCATCTTCTTTTAAAGACACATCATGGGGGCAGCTAGGTGGCACAGTGAATAAAGCACTGGCCTTGGATTCAGGAGTACCTGAGTTCAAATCCAGCCTCAGACACTTGACAATTACTAGCCGTGTGACCCTGGGCAAGTCACTTAATCCTCATTGCCCTCCAGGAAAAAAAAAAAAAGACACATCATCACTCCTTAGGTTTTTAACATTCATTTTTTTGTTTTTGTTTTGTTTTCTATGGTGAGGCAATTGAGGTTAAGTGATTTGCCTAGCTGCCCCCACTCCTTAGGTTTTTAATGAACAGTGTGTCTTCATCTTTCCTAAAAACAGACATTATTAAGAAACTTCTTGACACATTCTGCCTCATTTCCCAGCTGCGGCCTAAACGTCATAAAGTTATTGAATGTTGAAATCTTTGCTTTGATTATACATGACAGAAATGTCTGGTAACAGTTTTACTTAGCAACCATTAGGTCTTTGTTTTTATTGAAATTTTTTCAGATATCGTGCCACAAACTTTAATCTGAGAAAACTGAATTTTGTACAGATTTTCTAGTTACTCAATAAAAGGCAGGATGAGAGTAGAAACTGCTGTTTTAGATTTGCTGTCAGCTTTTTACCAATATTTCAAGGCCTGGCATTTCTAAAGGAATTTATGCACAGATTACCAGGATCAGCTAAGTAATTTGCCCCAAAGGTTAGCATTTTCTCCATATATTGTTTTTACATGTGTTGTTTTACACCATATATTCCAAGAAAACTGTGGTCATATTCATTGACTGGGGGCTACCCTCCATGGAGCTGACACAGCCTGGTGTCTTCTGTAGAAACTTGCTTCCCTCCCCCCCCCCCCCCAATCTATCTGCCTGTGGCTTGGCTCTACAGGTGAGAAAATGTTTGGTGAATATGGTTTTCAAGGTTGATATTGATTTATATAGTTCCAATGTATGAACATAATTTGGCTGTTTGAAAGAAAAGAGAAATATTAGACAAGAGAGCTCTGTGCATGCCAGGATGAAGTTGGTGGATTTCCTTAATCAGTAGTGAAAGTAGAAAGTTTTCAGAGCCAAGTTTTCCCTTTGTTCTCTGAAGAATCAAGAATGGGCTTTATTTACATGATAATTTTCCTCATGGTCAGAACTTATTATCTCTTTCCCAAATGTCCCTGCCAGGCCTCTTGATTACATTGTGAATAAAGCTTGGTGAAACTTTATCTTTAATGTAGTAGTGGTTTCTAAAACAGGTCACACCACATTTATCCCAGAAGAATTTTAGGTATATATCATCTGTCTCTACAGAAGAAAACACAAGTGATAAATTAATGAATTATGTTTCTATTTACATTTTTTCAGGCAAATAAGTTATAGCTTTTACCTTAATTAGCATATGAAATGTTTGGGAGAAGTTAACTCCTTGGTTTGAATTGCAAAGTCTCCAAAATCCAACATGTGGTGGTACAGTGGATAAAGCACTGGCCCTGGATTCAGGAGGACCCGAGTTCAAATCTGGCCCCAGATACTTGACACTTACTAGCTGTGTGACACTGGGCAAGTCACTTAACCCTCGTTGCCCCCCCCCCCCAATCCAACATGTGGAAAAATGAAAAAAATTTTATTTAAAATAGACACTCTTAGGGGAAGCTAGGTGGCGCAGTGGATAGAGCACTGGCTCTGGATTCGGGAGGACCTGAGTTCAAATCCGGCCTCAGACACTTAACACTTACTAGCTGTGTGACTCTGGGCAAGTCACTTAACTTCAATTGCCTCACCAAAAAAATAAAATAAAATAAAATAGACACTCTTCACATTGAAATGCCAACAGCTTTAGAAATAAAAACCACCAAAATGATTACCCTGTTGGTGTCCCTCTAGTATCTTCTTATCACAGTTTCTAATATGCCGCAGCTCCCTGGTTAATTCTTACATGGTTTTTATCACATCAGTTCCCATGTAGTTTCCTTGTTATTGTTTGAATGATACCAGAATTTTTCAAGCTAGTATTTAAGGGCCTCTCTAAAGGTCACCCTTCCCCAGTGTCTATCCACTCACATTTCTTATTACTCATTATCTGGGCCTCTTTGCTGCTCTAACTAAATGGACCATTTTCCTGTCTCAGTGTCTTAGCTCATTGCCTTGTTCTAGTTCTCACCTGTCTCCCAAACTCATGTCCTCAATTCTTTCAAGACCCACTTTAATATTCATGTTGTGACTAATAACAACAACCAAAAAAATCTAGCTTTCAATAACCCAGGGCCAGTGGTCGGTGCCTATACAAAGTTTTCCCCAAAACCCTAATACAGGTTTTAAATTTAAATAGTTCAACTCTGCATTAAGACTTAGGGAGTACTCTGTATTGCCCCTTGTATGTCAGTTTCTAGAATTTAATATAAAATTTTGCTTAGGATCCCTACATGGATTGTTAGCCTCTCAAGGGCAACATTTTGTCCTTTATATCCTGCTCCATTTTGTTTGTTTTTTGCATTATATTTTATTTTTTAAATTGGCAAAAATCGGCCTTCTCTCCTCACCCCCAATTAAGAAGGAAAGAAAAACAAAACCTCCATTACAAACATGTTTGATTATACATACATAATACATACATAAGTATATAATTATAATATAGCAAAACACATTTTCACTTTGGTCTTGTCTAAAAAAATACATCTCATTCTGCATGGAGTACTTTATCTCTCTGTCTGGAGGTGAGTAGCATGTTTCATCACTGGTCCTCTGGCATCATGGTTCATGATTACACTGATCTGAGTGCCTGTTCTTCAGAATTGTTTGTCTTTACCATATTATTTACACCATATAAATTTTCTCCTGGTTTTGTTCATTCCCTCTGCATTAATTAATATTAATTAATAAATTAATTAATATTAATATTCCCAGTTTTCTCTGAAACTATCTCCGTCACTTCTTACGGCACAATAGTATGCCATCACAGTTATATACTGTCCTTGTTTGACCATTCTCCAATTTACAGGCACCCTCTCAGATTCCCATTCTTTTCTTCCTCAAAAAGAGCTAAAAATATTTTTTCATATCCTTAGAGTTTGTTTTGTTTAAGAATAATTTCCCTCTTAAACTACCCTGCCACCAATTCCAAACCTCTATCTGAGGAGAGAGAGCAGCTCAAACATTTCATTTCTTAGCTGGCCATACTACTTTAAGGCTTCTCTGACTGACTTCACCATGCCCTCATGTTAGATACCTTCTCTTCTTCCCTCTACTCCACCCCCATTACCTTCACTTTTGAGCTTCCTTTGTGTTTTGTCTTTCCCCATTAGATTGTAAGCTCTTTGAAGGGCAGGAACTATCTTTGTTTTTTTCTGTTTGTATCCTCAGTGCCTAGCACATAGTAGGCCCTTAATAAATTAATTTTTCCTTCTCTCATTTGCTAGTGGAGTGCAATATATTCTCATACTCAGTTGTGAGCAATGTAGTCTTCCCTCCTTTGATTAGTTCAGTTATATATGAGATACAAGCTTAAGTGGCCCCCCATTGTCCCTCCTCATTCCCAAGTATATTCTTCTCCTCTCTTTCTCTCTCTCTCTCTCTCTCTCTGGGAGGGGGGCAGGGCAATGAGGGTTAAGTGACTTGCCCAGGGTCACATGGCTAGTAAGTGTCAAGTGTCTGAGACCAGATTTGAACTCAGGTCCTCCTGAATCCAGGGCCAGTGCTTTATCCACTGTGCCACCTTGCTGCCCCTCCATTCTTTTCTTAAGATCAAGAATTACTCTCAGGTCTTCTATCTAATTAGATTCCCTCTTCCTCTTCTGATGATGAAACAGTTCAATAGGGCCGGTGCTTTATCCACTGCGCCACCTAGCTGCCCCCAGGTTTACCTTTTTATGTTTCTCATAACTCCTGTGTTTGAACTTCAAAGTTTCTATACAGCTCTTGTGTTTTCATCAGGAGGAATGCTTGGAATGCCCCTTTTTACTTTAAACACTTTAATTCACTATTTTACTCCTCAGTCTGTCTTCTAGGTCAGTTATTTTTGCTAGGAGATACCTTACATTTTTCTTTTATTTTTTCCAGTATTTTAATTGTTTAGTGGTTTTTTTTGTTGTTTTTTTTCTGATCTCATGGGGTTGCTGTCTTCTACTTGGTCTATTCCAAAATTTCAGTAAGTTTGTTGCTTTGGCAAGGTTTTGTATATCTTGTGGCAAGCTCTTAACCCTTTCTAATTCTTTCTTCCAAGCTCTAATTCATTTGTGTGCTCTCATTTCAATGACAAAAAAAAAATTTAAAAATATTTTTAAACTCTTGCTTTATCTCTTCCAGGAATTCTAGTTTAATTTGTGCTCATGATGTGTTTTTCTTTGAGGCTTTGCTTGTAGATCTTTTATAATATATTTTTCCCCCTCTGGGTTTGTGTCTTGAGCATCCCTCTCTCCATAATAGCTACTTATGTTAGGATTCTTTTTTTTTTCTCTCTTTCTTAAAAACTACTTTCTTACTTTGGGCTTGATATTAGAGCCTGACTATGTACTTCTGGAGGGAAAGTCTAAGCTGGACTTGTTGCTATTTTCCTGCTATACTGAATGTTGTGTTATTTCAGGATCTTAAGGATAGCTCAGGCTGGAGACCTGCAAGCTTTCAGCATTCCCAGAGTGGTCTGATACAGGATAAAGTCTGATTGATATCTCACTGGTCTTAGCAACTGTAGATGACTGCTGGGCTCAGCCTGTTAGTCAACTAGGAAGCTCTCTTGATTCAGAGGGACAGAAGCACAGGATCCCTTTGTGTCTGGGATTCTCTCAAGGCTTCAGAGGCACACTACTCCTCCTGCTTGCTTCCTTCTTGGTATACCATCATGGGCCTCCTTTCTCAGGAATGGGTCCCCTTGTTAGTCTGCCCTGGATTTATGACTGACAACTCGGTGATGGGCAACAAAGCTGCCAGCTGGTACCTATCTCTGTTGAGGTGCCCTGATATGGGTCTAGGACTTCTGCTATGGCCAAAACCATCCTCAGTGTCTGAAGACCGCTGTTTTTCTTTGCAGAACAGGGCCAGAAAGATGACTTTGGACTGTGACTTGACTTTAGATTTCCTCATTATGATTCAATCTAGTTTGTTTTCTAGCTCTGGTTGGAGGGAATCTCACTGTACTACTTCCTTTTACACTGCCATCTTGACCATAAAACTTACTGTTTTATGAAAAGTGTATCAGCACTTAAAATGGAATATGAATGAATGAATTCAGTCAACTGAATGGTAGAAATGTAATCCATGTATTTGCTAATTATATTTTTTTGTAGGATGTTAGGCCATCATTTGGTGTAACGTATATTTTCAATCCCAAAGACATTTTTTTGCATATTGCCCTCTAGTAAGTAGCAAAGGGGATTTTAAAAATATGATTATATAAGATTAAACATTTTCAACTTAAACACTTCAGTTCACTATTTTTCCATCTGTTGTGTGTGTGAACTGAGTTCACTTTGAATTTTGTGTAGACTGGGTAGCAGATACTACAGAGAAATAGCTAAGCTAAGCCATGTTGGTTTTGTAGCTATTTTTTCAAAGTAACCAGAACCATTTTGTAAATGTTAAAGATTTTTAGTACCTTTAACAAAACTGAAATTTTGAATGCATCCCAGATATTTTGGAACTTTTTTTCTAGAGTGACTCAACTTGCTCTTGCACAGGCATATCATTTTCCTTATTGGTCTTTGCCATTTTACAGATTATATACTGATACTACTAAAACACGGAGAATAGTGCACAGGTATATGTCACTATTGTGCATGTTGTGATGTCACACAAGTACCTGTGTGTGTCTAGACTTTGTGGTGTTTGTCTTGATATTTAAATTTATCTGTCTTTCACATTCTAGAAAACAAAGTTAACATTTTTTGGTATCAGCAAAGTTCTTTGTCTTAAGTAGGATATATGGATTCTTTTTGTTTCAATAATCAGTTAGGAAAAGACAATACTTTGCCCATTTATATCCCACACATTTCAGCTATGTACCTCTTATACTTGGCCTTTATGAGGGACATAATAGTCTTATTGTTATTCTAGCCTTTTATAGGTGTGAAGTTTTTTATAGTGACTATTTTTATTGTCTCATGAGATAGATTTACTGATTTAATTCTTATTGTCAGTGAGGAAACTGTGAGGCATATAGAGGATGAGACTTTGAAGTTGAAAACAACTAAAAGTAGTAATGTGATTAAAACACAAACCCCACTGAGTTTCCATTCTGTTTGTTTCCTGTGGGCCTGAACTCTTAATTTTATTTTAAAGATATCTATTGTTTTCCTTCAAATGCATTTCATCACTGGTTGACAAATAGCTCCATGGGTGACATAGCAGCAGTTGTTTATGTAGGAAACATCATCAAAGAAGGAAAACTTTCCCTTTCCTCTTATTGTAAGTCTTCCTTATGTCCCTTCCCTCCCTTCCTTTTACCCTTCTGAAAATGTAATTGAGTATTCGGAAAGTCTTTACAGAAACCCAATTAGAAAATTATACAGTTGGGATTGTGAGGTTTATTGGTATAATAGATTAAGAGATAGTTGTTGAATCTCCCCAATGTGCTAAGCTTCTTCTTTAGATTTTCATTTTCCAAAATTATAATAAGGTAAATGGCTCCTTGGATTGTCATCAAATTCTCCCATAGTTACCAGTATAGTTCAACAACAGCTAGAGAAAAATTGGTAATGTTTGTATATTCTGATGAAATTATATAATCTGAAATAGACACAAGTATTAGTTGACTTTTATAGAAAAAAAACTGGTTCTATCGTTCCAGGATATCATTTTTAAAATAACAAGGTAAAAAGTAGAACAAATTATTTTTATGTGAAGAAAGGAAATTTAATGGGAAAACAGTATACAGGAAAACACATTGTGCTTTTAAGAACATACTTTACACTATTTAAAAAAGAAAGAATATTTACCAATAATAAATGTGAATTTATCTAAAGACAAAATAATATTTAAAGAATGATTGGTAGTATGTGTGATGGAGTGTTAAGAGATTGTAACCCAGGCTTGCTCTGAAAATAGCACAGGACAGTTTTTTTATATAGCCACTTGGTCTTTTAGCATTTTAGATAGTATAAACATTACACTGACTTTCATTTAACCACCTAACAGGCAAATCAATAGAGTATCTATATAGACTTTACCCTTTTATGATAATTTTTATATTTCCTCATAAGTTCAGAGTGAATTAACTGAATGAAAAAGTTTAGGGGAAGTGTCACGGTAACAGTTGGCAAATGAATAATGATGACTATCAGGGACTACAGGAATTATTTAGTATAGATAACAAAATTAAAAGTGTTATTGAGGGGGGATGAATATTGAGAGAAATTCTTTGATGATAAGAAATCTTGGTTATGGAATTTATTGCTAAGAAAACTAGTGAAAGTTTTATCATTTAAGAACTTAGAGCCAGGCCAAACAAAATTCTGCATTACTAAGTGATTAAGCTAGTATGCTACACTAAGTCTTCTCTCCTGAATTCATTAAAATGTTAGATGTTAGAGACATAGGGGTTTCTAACTAAAATAGTTTTCTTGCTTACTAGCTTATTTTTATTTGCTGCCAATATTTATTGCTATTCGTTTGTTGCTAAGTGATCTTCTGTTTTAGTATAAGAACATTTTGCTTTACTACAATGAGAGCACATCTGAAAGGTGTCGTGTGTGTCTTTTTTTCAGTCAGGTATTAATTATCATCAGAGGAAGATTTCATTGTGTGAACAAACACAGTTTAAAAAATTTTTTTTAAGGTTTTCTATATCATTAATTGGGATATATTTACAGACTTATAGAAATGCTTGGTTCTCTAGCATTTTTGAAAGATTGCTATAAGTCAAGATTTAAACCAATTTCAAACTAAGCCATTAGTTTAAAAATCGCCTCAGTCACCTATAATAGTGTTCTAGAATTAAATGTCCTTGATAGGATAAGATATGAAACTGGGACACACAAAATTTACTTTTGTAGTGAAACCATTTTGATTTGGGTAGTGGAACCTGCTTTGCCCATCACTGGACTGATTTGGGCATGTGAAATCCCCGTATTAATAAAATATTTTTGTTTCCTTTAAGGGGTTATCAACAGCAGGATGCCCATGAATTTATGCGATATCTTTTGGACCATCTACATTTGGAACTCCAGGGAGGCTTCAATGGAGTTTCACGATCAGTAATTCTGCAAGAGAATGCTAGTCTTTCTGCAAGTAACAAATGTTGCATGTAAGACTTTATTTGTTTGGTTTTTTTTTTAATGGAGTTTCATGGGAGGGCTTTATGTAATACTATACTGGTGGTATTTTGTGTTTTAAAATGTGAATGTTTTGCTTAAAGTTTGTGCATATTTCTTATTTGAATTGTTTACAAGTAATGTACCAAAATAATCATGCTTTTTCTTGCATTTGAACACATTAATATTAGATTTGTTCTTAGTTATTCTGAGACCTTTAACTGAAATTCAGTAAAAATTGTTCAAAAATTAGGGAAAAAATATAGGATATATTCAATTTTTGTTGATCTTTTATAAATAGTTCACAAATGATAGTGAAGATAATTGGGGGAATGGAATTTTTTTAGTCTACCCAAACCAATTGTACTTCTATTTGAAAACATAAGTTTGAGCAATTTTGGAACTTGAATTTGCCTAAAATGTATTTGTTCATTCCCTAATTGACCTTGAAGCACCAGTTAAGTTTTCAGAAGTATTTCTTGTCCCATAACATGAAAAAATTTTGAATTGTTTTCCCATGTAATTTCTGATAGACTGAAACCTGCACTGAGACCAAAACATTTATTTTGCTTTAGGCAGGGATGTTTACAGTCATTTCAGCCTGGATTTTGGTCAATGTGCAGTCTCCTCTTATGTTGTAATTTTTGAGACTTTTGTCAGTCCTGGTCTGTGCAGGAAAGGGGATTACAAGTTAAACTCATCAGAGAAAGAAAGGTAAGTTGTATATAGGTGTGACTGTAGTCTTGCCCGCCTAGCATTCTCTAGACCTTGTTAGTGAGTGTAGTTAGGTTGTTTGTTTGTTTTTTTTTAATGTTAAAGTAGGGTTCCTCCATCCATTTTCAGCCTCCTGTGACCATCTATCCTATAGAAATGAACCCAGTATCGCTCTTTATAGTCTATAATACATAGATATACAGCTCCCCTGACCCAAATTCCAGTTTAGAAAAGAAGGTGATGGCGAGTTATTTCCTCTCAACAATATTACATTCAAAGTTTTGTTGTGTGTAAAAAAATGAACTGTATATTTTAAAGCAAAATATTTGTGTACATGTAATAACTCATGTATTTTATATACAATATAGTCTATGTTTATTTTATGTAGGAAAGCCATAGGTATGTCCTGCTTAACATTGTCTTCCGAACTATTGTAATTTATAATTATTAATATATTTCTTTTTAGAAACTCCTGCCTAACATCAGGAAACTTCAGTATAATGTTGTTCAGTCAGCTGAGACATAAATCAGAGGGACAGTGACAGACCCCTGTAACATTACCTCACTGAATATCATAATTTTGCAGTGGGATGAACCAATCTACAATAAGTTCTTATGCAAAACAATGCTGCTTTTCTATTGAATTCTGCTGGTGCTTTTTACATTTCACTTGTTACAGTTTTTTAATATTATCTTAAATACCTTATAATATGTCACTGGAAATGTATAAGAAGCTAAATTTGCAGGTTCTCCTATTCATTGAGATCTCTACAGCTCTCTTGAAAATGGACACAACTGCCTTACTTTATAATAAAAATAAACTATATAATGCATTTAAACATGTAAGACTTGGTCTTATTACTGATTAAGGAATGTATTGCTCCTTAACATGTATTTATTTTAAGCTAAAATATCATTTGTACTAAGGAGCCATAATTTATTAAATCATTCAATAAAGGAAAGAAGTATTACTTAAAGTAGTAATTTTTAAAATCACATTTTTGGTATACATTTTTAGTAAGAACATGTTTTGGTTTTACTGTTTAATGTTATGGTAAACTAAAACAGTAATGCTATATCAATCTAATGTAAATTGGAGCTAGAACTTTGAAGTTATTCTAATCTTTAAATTACCTTTGAAGAGGAAGCACTATAGTAAGTTTAAATGGACAGTAAAATACAATTGATTTGATCTTTAATTAAAGCTACCATGGTATTTTAGTAGTAACATAAGAGAATGAATGATTTAAATGTTTCCTATTTCTCCTTTTCAAATATATTTACTAATAGGTAATAATTTATTTTCTATATGCCCACGCTGTGCATAACACTGGTCTATGACTCTTATAGAAATTAAACCACAAAGAGAATGGACATTGTACCTTCTAGATTCTCTTATATATCTCATTTTCACATTTCATTAGGACTACTGGTTAGTTTTTGCTTTGTTTTGTTTTGTTTTGGTGAGACAGTTGGGGTTAAGTGACTTTCCCAGGGCCACACAGCTAGTGTTAAGTGTCTGAGGTCGGATTTGAACTCAGGTACTCCTGAATCCAGAGCTGGTGCTTTACCCACTGCGCCACCTAGCTGCCCCTGCAAATTGCCTTTTAAAAAACTAACCAGTGGGGCGGCTAGGTGGCACAGTGGATAGAGCACAGGCCCTGATATCAGGAGTACCTGAGTTCAAATCCAGCCTCAGACACTTAACACTAGCTGTGTGGCCCTGGGCAAGTCACTTAACCCCAATTGCCTCACCAAAAAAAAAGGCAATTTGCAGTTTTTAAATATCAAAAGGGAAGATACTTGACAGCTCTTTTGTAGGCTTTACTGTGTCTGAAGTCATTCATTACTGTCCTCAAAACAGAGAGGAAAACAAACCTTTTATAGACACCCCCCCCCCCCATTTAACTAGGCTTGATGCTTACATTTAGCAGTTTATTGAAGGTTAGCTTGTGTCTTCAGTAGCAATGGCTTAGTCTTGATTGTGCCTGATGGAAACCTTTCATGGAACATTTTTTGCTCCCTTCATTCCTCTTGTAGAACTTTTAAAAAAATACACAGCCAGTATAAGTGAAGAAACTTGTTTTAAATGAATCTTTTAAAAAATGTTTATTAATATTTTAGTGCTACTACAGAAATAGAGACCTTGTGATTAAAATATTTTCCCACATGGTGATTTTCTTTAGAAATGGAGCATCTACTGTCGTCACAGCTATATTCGGAGGCATTCTTCAAAATGAAGTTAACTGCTTAATATGTGGGACAGAATCTAGAAAGTTTGATCCATTTCTTGGTAAGATATATTTGATTTGGGTGTATTTGTGCTTTATTTTTACGATAAAAATGTTTAAGTCTTTATTTTCAAAGAAACTATCAAATTGATGATTTTTTTGGGCCAATGTGGTTTTAACTACTTTTCCCCTGTTTTAAGACCTTTCCTTAGATATTCCCAGTCAGTTTAGAAACAAGCGTTCTAAGAACCAAGAAAATGGGCCATTGTGTTCACTCCGAGGTAAGGACACTTCTATTGTTTTGAAGTCTACCTAGATTTTTATTGTATATGACCATGCTAAAGTGTGTTTAGTTTATTGTCTTCCTTTAACCTTTGGGACATGTGGGATATTTAGTTAACATATGAGTATTTTCAGAGTCAAATTTTGTACCTCAACAAAGCCCATTTTGTATGTTTATTTTCCCATTTCCTGAAATATTTTCCCTTCTCTTCTTAATGTTACTGAGAAGACTTGGCCTTTAAAATTTAACAAAACTGGTTTTCAAGGTAAAGTGGAATAATACGTATACATGAAACATTTTTAAATGCCCATTTTGTGTACTAGGTGCTGGGAGAATTACAAAATGTAGGTAAGAATGCCACCCCCATTGAACTTAGGAGAAGACACATACATAGCAAGATGTAATACACAGTAAGAGGCACCCAAAAAAGAGAATCCTGACAAGGAGGTCAGTACCAGCAGGTACTATTGGGCAGTATCAACAGTTGAGGGAGGGATAGTAAGAGGGGATCAAGGAAGGTTTCTTGTAATAATTAAAATTTGATGAGGCTTTAAAGGTTAGGCAGGAATTGAATAGTTTAGGAGGAGATGATGGTATAACTATAGGGAAAAAGCAAGAGCTAAGGTACAGAGGCTAGAACACAGGTCATTTTTAGAAAACAGAATTAAATCCAGTTTGCCTAGAACTTAAGAATGAACATTTTTACTTCCTGTATAGGAAGGAAATTAGAGAACAAATCATTTGTTTACTTCCACATGTTATAGGCTGTGTTGTTCAGTTATTTCAGTTGTTTGACTCTTTTGTGACCCCATTTGGGGTTTTCTTGGCATAGATACAGGAATGGTTTGCTATTTCTTTCAGCTCATTTTACAGATGAGGAACTTAAGCAAACAGGGTTAAGTGACTTGCCCAGGGTCACACAGCTAAGAAGTGTCTGAGACTAGATTTTAACTCAGGTCTTCCTGACTTAAGGTACACCGCTCTCTCCACTGTGCTCCTATGTTATAGGATACACATACATAAAGTTTGATATCTTTTGTTTTGACATCACTTATTTCCAAGTATATTCCTCTTGTCTTCCTTCCCTTGAGAGCCATACCTTCTAACAAAGAATAAAAAAGAAAGAACACAAAGACAACTGAGGAAAAATTAACCAGTGTATAAACTATTTCTTGGAGGTAGATGTAATGTTCCCTACTTCTAGTTCTTTACCAATACAAAGAAAGGAGAGAGGTAGGAAGTTCATATACTTTTAAAAAGGAAGGAAAAAAAAAAGAAGAAAAACATTCAGTCCAAATAGCAGTTGTCTGCTAAGGTAATTTTCTAAGACTATTTCAGTGCTTAACTAGTATAAGAATTGAGATCAAAACAACTATGTATGTAACTACATTTAATTGGTGCTTCACTCTTATTTCTTATATCACCATCTGCAGGGTACACCTCTGGCTAGGAAAGGATTAAAAAAAAAAAAGAGCTTTAGCTTAAAGTGTTCATACACATACTCAATATACTGTGGGAAAATCTTTCTAAGACTTTGGGTTTTTTTTGGGGGGGGTGAGGCTATTTTAAAGGAAGCAAATCTCACAAAACTTCCTTAAATCAAATGTCAGGTTTTTATCCTCTGATGTAGATGTTGTAAAACATGAAAGTGACTTCTAGGTCTTACAATGGTCCAGCACAAATTTTGTTTGATTATATCTTTTTTTTTTTTTTTTTTGAGATATTTTATTTTTTCCGTTACATGTAAAGATAGTTCTCAACTTTTGTTTATACATGCTTTACAATTTCAGATTTTTCTCCCTCCCTCCCTCCCCTCCCTCCCCCCTCCCCTAGACAGCAGGTAATCTGATATAGGTTATATCTATATATATCTATACATATACATATAGATATATATATACACACACATATATATACACATAATAACATTAATCCTATTTCTGCATTAATCCTGTTACAAGAGAAAGAATCAGAGCAGTGATGCAAAACCTCAAAATAGAAAAAAAAACCAACAGCACCCAAAACAAAAGAAATAATATGGTTCAATCAGCATCTATACTCCACAGTTCTTTCTTTCTTTTTTTTTCTTGGATTTGGAGATCCTCTTCTATCATGAGTTCCCTGGAACTCTTCTGTACCATTGCATTGGTGAGAAGAATATAGTCCATCACAGTAGGTCAACACTCAATGTTGATGATACTGTGTACAATGTTCTTCTGGTTCTGCTCATCTCACTCATCATGTTTGATTATATCTTAAGAAAGCAGATAAGAACAAAATTGACTAATTTAGTGATAAATTTGGTTGAAAGTTATAAGTAATGTAATTTTCTACATAAGATTACAGTTTAGGGCTTTATTGTACATAGGCAGCTTCTAGTTACCAGTGAGGTTACATGAGAAGTTGGAAACTTGAAATGCATCTTCCACATTGATCTCAAGGTACCATGCAGAAGTATAGCTGTGGTACCACAGAACACAACTACTGCATGTAACATTGCATCTACATGAAGTTATACTCAGAGTTTCATCTTGAGACTTTAGCAGTTCCCTGGCACATTGCAAGTTTGGATGGTCTTCTTTTTCTCCTCTTTGGCATAGCAACACATCCAGGAGTGCCGAGTTGCTGGTGGTAGCAAGAAGGTGGATGAGGAAGGAGAAAGTTCCCAAGTATTCTCAGTAGGGAAGGGACAAGAGTTCTGGTGACCACCCAGTTGGCAGTATCATTGATAAATCAGTTTGGTCATCCTTTCTGATATTTCATGTGTTGTATATCCTATGTCCCCAAATAGATCTTAAGCACTTTGTCAAAAAAGGAATAAACCATATCTGTTTTGTAAGATGTCCAGACAGAGTGGGGAAGCTAGGTGGTGCAGTGGATAAAGCACTGGCCTTGAATTCAGGAGGACCCGACTTCAAATCTGGCCTCAGACACTTGACACGTACTAGTTCTGTGACCCTGGGCAAGTCACTTAACCCCCATTGCCCCCCCCCCAAAAAAAAAAAGAATGTTGAAAGATGTCCAGACAGAGCCTATGTGTCCTGCAATTATTTGCTAATTAATTAGGCATGTGAATGACCTCCCACAGGTTTTTATATAACACATAGAAATGATGGATCGATAAAAGGAAAAATGGAACAGATCATAATTTTGAGCTGGAAGGGACCTTATAGGTCACCTAGAGCAAGCCCTCTTTTTACATTTAAGAAAACAGAGGCCCATTGAGCTTCAGTGACTTGACCCAAGGTCATTCAGGTAGTAAATGGCAGAGCCAGGATTTGAACCTTGATCTAAACCCAGTGCACAAAGGAAAGGAAAAATGGTGGAGGTGGAAGGAAAGGGAATGGTTCTATAGTCTATAGAAGGAACAGGGAAAGGGATACAAGAGCTTCCTTTTCAGATGTTCTTGAGTTATGACTTACACACCTGTGGTCTGGAGAGAGGCCCTGCCTGTTCTGGACCCTGCTGTGCCCTAAGGGCAGTGGTACTCCTTGGCCCTGAGTACACCACCATGGGATTTGCTGATTGGTGCCTTCAGAAGACCCAGGAAATAGTGGGTAGGGTTTGATGCTTTTCCTGCCTTTGAATGAAGCTGCAAACAAGGTGTTTCTCTATCTGATGAGTTGATAAATCATTCTTTCAGTAACAATCCTAAAGTATGTGTTTTCCTGGGACAAGAGGTTCTGAAATGTTACAAAGGAGGCTTTACACCATCATTCCACTTAGTTTTTTGTTTTGTTTTGTAGGGCAATGGGGGTTAAGTGACTTGTCCAGGGTCACACAGCTAGTATGTGTCAAGTGTCTGAGGCCGGATTTGAACTCAGGTACTCCTCAATCCAGGGCCGGTGCTTT
The DNA here is from genome assembly GCF_019393635.1 of Dromiciops gliroides. NCBI lineage: Eukaryota > Metazoa > Chordata > Mammalia > Microbiotheria > Microbiotheriidae > Dromiciops > Dromiciops gliroides. The sequence continues at coordinate 146,870,709 of NC_057862.1, forward strand.
ATCCACTGTGCTACCTAGCTGCCTCCTCCACTTAGTTTTTACAAAAATTTTTCCAATGACTGCATGATTCCACACGAGAGAGAATCCTTCCAGAGAGCAATTTGGCACTGCAAAAAAAAAAAAAAGAAAATGTGTTTGTGTTGCTTTCGTTAGGACGTCATGGGGTGCAACAAGAGGACCTACCACCTATTTCCTCAGTTCTGGGAGGCTGAACTAAAAGACTTAGAAGTTCCCTTCCAACTCTAAATCTCTGATCCTTGATAAGGTCTGGGCAGTCCTGGAAGAATAATTTTCAGTGAGATGGCACAGTGCTGACAGAGCACTGCCCTGGGGTCAAGAAGACCTGAGTTCAAATCCAACCTGACACTTATTAGCTGTGTGGCCCATGGCAAGTTACTTAACCTCTGCTTGCCTCTGTTTCCTCAGCTGTAAAATGGGGGTAACAACAGCACCTATCTCACAGGGTTATTGTGAGAATCAAAGAGATAGTATTTGTAAAATGCTTATCAAAGTGCCTGGAACACAGTAGGAGTCTTATAAATGTTTATTCCCTTCCTTGTCTAGTATCTTGCCAGTTGATTTTATGGTTTTGTGAGAAATTGGGAATCTTAATGAAAATTACAGCATGTAGCCATGATTCCTGTTGCCTGGGAGGGGAAATTCAAGAAGTTATTCAAAATATGGACCTTTTGTTGTATCCTCAACATTTAGCACAATGCTTGGGATTTAATAAATGTTAATTGACTTGAAGAATTCTATTTTTATCCATATATAATTCCTTTCCTCCCTCCCCCAAAGCCAAACTTTTTACATGATGCAACAGTTACTCACTCATGAAAGCTCTTAGAATCTCAGCCTTAGTACACAAGTATAAAGGTGGTTAGGGATTTGTAGCAGAAGCCAGTGTTCTGTTGTCATTACTGTGTATGCTTAGAGACAAAGGAGAAAATAAGAAATCTGAGATGTCTTATACCATTGTCACCAAGAGTAGGGAACTCTGTCTCTGAGATTTGGTTCAGGAAATTTGTAAGATAACAAATGTAAATTGACCAATGAAGGTTTATTAGGAGATGAATAATATGTGGAATAGTAGGAAAAAAACTGAATTTGGGAGTCAGAATTTTATGTGCTTTTTTTATTTTATTAGAATTCTTTATTAGCTAGGGCAAGTCACTTCTCTGAATTTCAGGTTGGTCCTTGGTTTTCTCATCTAAAAAATGATAATAGTAATATTTTTACTCTCCCTATCTCTCAGGGATGTTATGAAGAAAACACTTTGTAAATCTTTAAAATGCAGTACACATAGACACACATGAGTTCACATACATTTCTTTTCTTCTTTTTTTTTTTAAAGAGTAGGAATGAAGCCCTCAACACACTATCTTAGTAGTTTTCAAATGGAATTTAATTAAACACAGTTATCCCTTGAATATCTGGAGCTGATTTATCCATTTTGTGGATTTACTGTTGCAAATGGATTTTTCTGCTATTTTGCCATCAAAGGCTAGTCATATGTTCAGGACTGCAAACTAATTTTAGTATCAAGCAAAGTATAATTTAAAAAGCAGACATAGGGGCATCTAGGTGGTACGGTGGATAAAGCACTGGCCCTGGATTCAGGAGGACCCAAGTTTAAATCCAGCCTTAAACACTTGACACTGTGTGGCCTAGCTTTGTGACCCTGGGCAAGTCACTTAACCATCATTGCCCACCCCCACCCCCCAAAAAAAAGCAGATATACTTTTCCAAAGTTATATAATTAACTCCAAAGAAAGGACTTTTTGAATTAGCTGTGTCCCATTGAAGTCTCTTAGTATAGATGTATAGATCATCAACATTTGGCTTAGGGGAACTTTATCTGATGTTATATCTTTAAATTGGCATTCTTCATCTAGTTCTCATTACAAAGGAGAAAGAAGGAGGATAGCTATATTTGGAAATGGTGATGTTAAAACTATAGCAATAAAGATAAGAGTTTCTAAAACTGTCTAGTTAAATGCTGGATTTAGAGCCAATAAGTATATACAAATTCAATGTTTCTGTCTAAATAGAAATACAGGCACCAGTATTTCTAAGAAAAGCCTTTGGGACAAACCCAAAAGGAAGTAAACATACGAGAGCATACACGTGCCCAGAAATGGGCAAATATATAGTGAGCACCTACTGGGGTATATAAAGCAATATGTTAGAGGAGAGATGAAAGAAAACAGTTTCTGCCCTAAAGAACTTTACAATTTCATTGAGGAGATTTCAGTAACAATACCAGACAATTATGAAATGTCACAGGGTAGCACAAAATCTATAGCAGATATACCTGTTACAGTTGAGTTTGTACAAAAAGAAGTATCAAAAGTGACCCCTGGGGGCAGCTAGGGTGGCGCAGTGGATAGAGCACCGGCCCTGGAGGTCAGGAGTACCTGAGTTCAAATCTGGCCTCAGACACTTAACGCTTACTAACTGTGTGACCCTGGGCAAGTCACTTAACCCCAATTGCCTCACTTAAAAAAAAAAGTGACCCCTGGTCTCCAGGAACTAAAAGTCGTGTTGATACTAGAATACAGGGCATTTCCTCTTTAATAGTTTTAATATATATATTCTTTTTAATTAATTTTTTTTCCCATTACCAAAAATCTCTTTTCTTTTCCTTCTTCCATACTATTTACTTACCACCACGGGAACAAAGAAAAAGAAAAAAACAATGATATTTTCCAGTGTCATTTATTGATAAAGATGACTTTCCTTGACCTGCAGGATCTGAAGTTGCAATTTGTTTATTTTAGCATATGTAGCAGGCTTTACATGAAATGCTTAGAACTCTTTGGGTTAGAAAAATATTAAGCAGTTAATTCATAATGCCATTGAATGAGAAAGAAAATCATTTCCATTTCCTATTAAAATATTCTTATTTATTGAAAATTAGTTTTACATTATGTTTGAAGAACAAATGTTTGGGATGGGAAAAGGAATAGAGTGGGTGCTATGAGAATTTTTAAAAATCTATCAGTTGATTTCAGCCACTGTAAAGGAGTTTTGTTTTTTTTACCATAGGTACAATGCCATAATGTTCATATAATTAGTTAACAGAAGAAAAATATAAATCAGAGCTTTAGTAGATTAAAGGGTACAAAGTGGGCATACTTTGTTGAGGGAATCAAAGCTATTAGTGGTGGTGGTAGTTGTCCTTCATTCTGAAGAGGACAAAAATGACATCCTGATGTCTTGGAACCATAAAGCTGGAAAGGACCTTAGGGATAATTAGCATTTCTGAAGCTCCCTTAATGAGGAAAATAACTATGCAAGAATATTAAAATTTTGTTCAGCATCTACTGTGTGTTCAATAGTGTGGTGCTAGCTAAGAATACGAAGAAATAACACAAAATTCTTACCTGCATGGAGATGATAAAATGAATTGCAGAAACAAGACATACAGCACCCCTAAGTGAAATAGCATGAAAGAAATGATACAAGCAGATTCCATGAAATAGTATAAAATGAGTATTTGAATGGCACAGGCAATAATTATAGTTAGGAGAATCACTGTCGTTTTTAGCGGTCTTGGAAGTCTTCATGAAGAAGTTGGGAATTGAACTGAACTTTGTCTAGAGGGACTGGATAAACTAGTCCAGCTGGAGTAAAGGGTCCTTCTAGGGTAGTAATAGAGAGAGTAGTAGTAAGGTAGGCTTTTAAAATTAAAATCCCTTTTTATAACTTTGGAGAGATTAAATCGTGCTTCAGGAAATTTGAATTTACCTATTTCATTATTTCTGTAAGAAATTTCCCTAAGCAAGGACCATAGGTCTTGGATGTGATTTGTCAGCAATAGCCAAAGATCAGTCTTGCCAGAGGACTGAGGCTGATAATCTATGCTGTCCACCTCCTGACAGAGCGGTAACGGATTGAGGATGCAGAATAAGACGTGCATTTTTGGACATGGACAATGTGGAAGTTTGTTTTGTTTGACTGCATCTTTGATTTTTAAATTGGTGAGACAGAGGTTGGAAAAGGAAAAAATGCTTGTTAATTGAAAAATAGAGATTAAAAAACAGGTGATTTGAAAATCAAAAGCCATCAATAAAATAAGAGACCTTTTTTTTTAAAAAAAAAATTGTCAGGATTGGCTTAACAAACCTCTCTGTGCTATTAGGACAAACTGACTTTAAGGCAATTATGTCAAATTCACGCAGTCCACAAAAGTCCTTAGTCTAGCCCAAATCAGATTAAGGTGTAACTGGGGAATGTTTAACAAAAATAAATAAAAATCAACATAAATAATGTTATCTTAAGGTTTAGTCAACAAGTGGCCCCCAGTTTGAATTTGATAGTACTGCTTTAGACGTTTGTACCACTTAAGCGCCCTCTCCTCCAATAAAGGAACATGGGGTATGATAGACATCTCCTTTAATAGTATAGCTATCAATGGAATTAAACTTGAAACTTTCCATAAAAGTAAAGGAAAGCTTAGGCCTACCTAAGGCATGACTGACTGTTCTTAGAATATCCAGATGGGGTCTTTGTGAAAAGCACCATGTTTTAAAAATTATTTGAAATCTATTTCTTTTTAGATTGTCTTCGTAGTTTTACAGACTTAGAAGAACTTGATGAGACAGAACTGTATATGTGCCACAAATGCAAAAAGAAGCAGAAATCCACCAAAAAATTTTGGATTCAGAAATTACCAAAGGTAAAAGCCATGTTCCATGAAATTTCACAAACGGAGATCATTCAAACTGTCAGCCCAAAGTTTATTTAAAAATATTCCTGCTTTTAACATAAGCTCGATTTTGGAAGATGTTCAGAATTGGCCTTTAGAGTTTCAGTCAAAGCATATACCCCACATTGTGTGCAAGAAATCCTAAGAACTGGGAGAAGAAACTTATGGGAGTCATGGATAATGCTGTAAGAGAAATTAGCACCAAATACTGGCTTTTTTGAGAAAGGGTGAATGAAATGGTTATGAACAAAGATATCTTTTTTCCTACCCTCTTTTGTCATTCAGGTGCTATGCTTACACTTGAAAAGATTTCATTGGACAGCATATCTAAGAAACAAGGTCGATACCTACGTAGAATTTCCTCTGAGAGGCCTAGATATGAAATGCTACTTATTAGAGGTAAGGGGACTAAATTCAGAAAGACCTAGATTAAGATACACTAAGTTTTTGGTTTTTTTAATTACACCAATGATCTCACTATAAAGCTGGGGGTGAGGTTGATAGAGCTGTCATTTCAGTGCATTTGATTACTAGTGGCAGTTGAATCCTAAGGATGTGTTTCCTCTCCCTTGTTTTAAAGCCTGAGAATAGTGGCCCAGAAAGCTGCCTCTATGACCTTGCTGCAGTTGTGGTACATCATGGTTCAGGGTGAGTATTGGGATTTTCTGTTATTGCAAAATGTGCACTCAGAACTTAGAGATGCGAACAACTTGTGTGTTCCATGAACTTTGATGTTTTTGTTCCACTTTCCAGTATCTGAATTTATTTTGTTTTATTTTATTTTTGGGCAAGGCAGTGAGGGTTAAGTGACTTGCCCAGGGTCACACAGCTAGTAAGTGTTAAGTGTCTGAGGCTGGACTTGAACTCAGGTCCTCCTGAATCCAGGGCCAGTGCTTTATCTACTGCGCCGCCTACCTGCCCTTTATCCCAAGTGCTTCTTTAGCCACCTTTTACTTAATTTGTACATGTTGCTTCCCCCAGAAGTCTGTAAGTATCTTGAGATTAGACAAGGGCTGTTTATTTTTTGCTTTTGTATCCCCAGGGCCTAACACAGTGCTTGGCACATAGTAAGTGTTAAATAAAATGCTTATTGATGGAGTCACCAATTTTTACATAAAGGAGACAGTTATAATTTTTCATTTTGCCAACTTTCAGTGTTCTGTCTAAAAGAGAAGTGAAAAATAGGCTCAGAATTTTATAGCATCTATATTCATAACAGGTTTTATTTTGTGGTTTGTATTATTCTTTGCTCCATCAAAATATAATTTATTTCACCCTTAAACTGAAAGTGGAAAACTAGAAAAGTTACTTGTAATAGAAGATGGCCTCTCTCATAGCACCACTTTTCTGGAATGCCTTTCCATCTCTGATTTGCTTTAGTTTTTTAAAATAATAGTCCTGAAAAAATGTGTGGGTGTGTATAAGTCCTTAACTTATCACCAGCTTGCTGGCCACCTGTGATGAATCCTTTAAAATGACCCTCAGTCCTATTCAAAATTTTCCACTTCTGCATTAACATAAAACTGACAAAGGATGCCAAGAATCAAATACTTTAAAAAGCATCTATAAATACTAATATTGCTGCTCCCTATCAGAGAGCTTTTTCCAGTGACCAGCAAATGGAGAAATTACTTTAGCAATCAACTTGTAATAATCATGACATTTTTGCTATAAAGGAAACCAAAAACCAGAAAGCACTTGGAGCTAAATGGAAGGCTGCTTCACAGGTCCTTGTGAGAGGCAAATAAAACACTGACAGAGTCGGTTTTATTAAGCGTCATCCCAGGATGTAAGAAAGGACTTGGAGAACTTGGAGTTGGTTTGTGTTTTTCATTTCATATATTTCATTCAGAACTTAGTACATAATGACAAGGGTTCGAAAACAGAAAATCCTTGTAGCTCATGTGCTAACAGAAGTGAGGGGATCAGAGAGATTCTACAAAGAATTTGATAATATCTTCTACATTAAATCAATATACACTTCAATGTATAGATGTGGAAATACCTCTTTGGAAGAGAACCTTTAAGGTGGCATTCTGTGCTACCAGAGAGCAAACGGTTTTTTTAATAATAGAAACCTAGCAATGGTGAAATTTTGTGTTCTCTCCCTCTTTCAATCATGTCATATAAACACTAAGTGTAGAATGAGACGAGACACACAGTTTTGGACGTGGCCCAAATGTAGATTTGTTTTGCTTGGCTGTTTTTATTTGTCACAAGGGTTTTATTGTTGTTTCATTTGGGAGGGTATTTGGAGGTAAAGGAATATTTGGGGGTAGTGATGCCAAAAAAGAAAAGGATTCATTGAAGGGTTTTTTTTTTAAAGTATGCATAAGAAGGTTCAGAAAGAAATGCAGACAGCTTTAAAGGAAATTATATACTTTTCAAAAAGCTCTATGTAATAGATTGATGGTTCACGTAAAATATTTTTTTTTGTCCTTTCCGTTTGTATATGGAAATGCTCATTTTGGAGGGAGGGTTAAGTTCAGGTGTTTAAACATGCATTTTTTTTAAACATGCATTTTTTAAAAAATATGTCTGCTGTAGAATATTACCTTCTAATTCCCAATCCAGTGCTCTTTCCATTGTACTACACTGCCTCCTACTATAGGTTCAGAAGTAAGGAACAGGAAAGGCCAAAGATAATGGAGCACTCTGTCATTTCTTCTCCAGCTCATCTGACAGATGAGAAAACTTGAGGTAAACAGAGTAAAGTGACTCACCCAGGGTCACACATCTAGTGTCCGAGACTGGATTTGAAGCCCAGTTCTTTACCTGCTGCCTTATAATCTGTTTAGTCAGACAGCTTACTTGTTTAGAGCAAAGATGAAAATTAATATTTGGGAAAAGGGATTAAACAATCAGAGGGAGAGAAGCTATGAAATGCAGTTCAAACAGTCATAACCTGACCTGTTTGAACAGATGATATTGGTGCTAAAAACTGGTTGGAAGAAAGAAAAATGACAGATTTCCATATTATAAAGAAATTTAATATAAATCATCTGAGAGACCAGAAGAGCCTTAAAAGTATCTTTATTAGCAAATACAGGATTTCTTTTTAAAAATTAATTAATTAATTTTAGTTTTCAACATTTGTTTAGATAAGATTTCCAATTTCAAATTTTTCTCCCTCTCCCCCCCCCCCCCGACAGCAGGTAATCCAATATAGGATATATATATATATAATAACATTAAACATATTTCTGCATTAGTCATATTATACGAGAAGAATGAGCAAAAAGGAAAAACCTCATAAAAGAAAAACAGCACCAAAAACAAAAGAAATATATTTTTTTCTGGATTTGGAGAGCCTTTTCCATCATGAGTCCTTTGGAACTTTCTTTTACTGTTGTATTGGTGAGAAGACTCTAGTCTATCACAGTTGATCAACACATAATGTTGATGATACTGTGTACAATGTTCTCCTGGTTCTACTCATCTTACTCATCATCAGTTCATGCAAGTCCTTCCAGGTTTCTCTAAACTCCTCCTGCTCATCATTTCTTACAGCACAATAGTATTCTATTACATTCATATACCACAACTTGTTCAGCCATTCCCCAATTGATGGGCTTCCCCCCTCTGCCAAGCAGAGAGGCATGGCATCCAAGGACAACACTAGTTTAATTTATAAATTTCTTTATAAAATCTTAGGAAGAAGGATGGTATAAGAGTACAGATAGAAGCAAGAGAGGGGAAAACAAGTATAAAGAAAGCATACAATTAAGCATGGTTGTCCCAAGGACACTGAAAGATGAAAATGGAAGGGGCTAAAACAGGCAAAAGGATGGAAGAGCAGTGTCAAGATTTCAGTAAGGAACTCAAGAATAGAGTCACCACCTTTGGATGCCGATACACCACAGCCCTCGTTGTGCTTACAGGGGAAGTAAAAATGGCACCAAAGAAAACAAAGATGGAAAAAAGCAGTTAGATCAGAGTATACCAGAAGAGCTCTGTGCCAGAGGAGGAACTATGATGGGGGCGGGGGCGGGGTTTGGAGGGTACGATCCAATTCCTAAGGTACCTGGAGAGAATGCTACCCAAAACGTGGAAAAAAATCTTAGTCCTTGTTATTAAAAAGTTACTAGAGCTCAAAAACTTCCTAGTTTTACTTTTTCTCTAAATCAAGTTATTCATGAGAACAGACACACTTCAGGTGCATCCTTGAAGAGATAAATGACTGAAAGCGAAGAAGTGGGCTTTGGCTAGTGATCATCCATACATTTACCATCATACAATTGATTGAAAAAAGTAGTGAATACGGGAGTTCCCTCTGTGCTTATTGTCTGCTGCCTTGAATGCTCTCTCACAACAAAGTGCTTCGTGTGTAACTGTTCAAGTTATTTCAAGATTCCTTGAAATATGCAACAGTGATAAATTTGTTTGACCGTCTGGCTATTTGCCCCTCAGTGTTGATATAGCTGGTAAGAATTAAATAAGGAAGTATATGCTTTGAGAAGGAATCCTCTGTAGATGGTGCTTCCGTTGGTATATGACACAATGCTGATCACCCTCCAGCCTTTGACCTAACTTCCCCCTGGAAAAAGTCCAAGGAATGGAGAGTGACTGGTCCAGACAGTGAGATGCAGTTGAATGGTAAACACACAGTGCTCATCCTCCTTTTTGTGTGTGAAATTTGGACAAGCTACATACATACCATGAGTTGGTCCCAGAACTGAGCAGGAAAAGGGGAATGGGCTGGATTGCCTTCAGGAAATGCCTTTTTTTTTTTTTAAACCGGTCTCAGACTTTTCCCTAAAACAAAGGCCCATCTTGTCTATAACATGATTCTGCTAGTGGTGGGAATCACCCAGAGGACACTGGGAAAGTGAATGGTCATGGTTATACATGTTACAAAGAAGCAAGTAGAAAGATGTCATTAAAGAAGTGTGTGAGTAAAGAAAGATGGGCTGGTCCCACAATGAGAATGAAGGACGCACGGACAGCTTGCATGCTTGGTGTGCCGCAGGCCTCTTCCCCCCCTCTTCAAACTCTATTGACCTCATTGGACACCTGGCCCTGTAGATTCTACTTCCAGTCACTCTCCTGTCTGTCCCGGTTTCTTCACTCTCCCAGCTCTCATCTCTCACCCAGACTATTGCATGGGCATTCTAATGGTCTGCAGGCTTCCAGTCTCTACCTCTCTGATCCATCTTTTACACAGTTACAAAATTGTGCTGGCCCAGGAAGCTTCACTGCCTTCCTGTTGCCTGTAGGGTAAAATGCAAACTCCTCTGGCATTTAAAGCCTTTCAAAGTGATTCCACTCTATTTTTTCTGACTGACTGCACATTATTCCCTTCAGAGACTGGACATTCCAGTCAAACTGGCCCACTTCCCCATACACGATATTCCATAGTCCTCCCTTGTGCTGTCATAAGCTGTCGCTCCCTTCCCCAAACGCCTGGGATGCTTTTCTCACTCACTGCCATCTCTAGTAAGCAATCCTTAGCTTCCTTCAAAGCACAGGGGAGGTGCTACCTCCTCCTGGCCTCTCCCGACTACTCCCTCCAAACAAATGTCTACCTCGTGCCCTCTCATCTGTGTCCTTGCTTCCTCTGGAGAATAAGCTTGTTGAGGGCAGGAGCTATTTTGTTTTTATCGTATGCATGGCACCTGCTGTGTAGCAGGCACTCAAACAGTGCCTACCAAAATTAAAGCGCATTTCTTCATCTATAAAATGGGAGCTGGACTGAATTTCATGTTTGCATACATTAATCTTCCTCCTTTCTCTTGCTTACAGTGTTGGTTCTGGACATTACACAGCTTATGCAACTCATGAAGGTCGCTGGTTCCATTTCAATGACAGCACCGTAACACTGACTGACGAGGAGACCGTGGTGAAGGCTAAGGCCTACATCCTCTTCTATGTGGAGCGCCAGGCCCGCTCGGGCTCAGAGAAGCTCTGATCTGCCTTCAGCATCCTTCACCAAGTCCGCCAGATGAAACATTTCCAATTTTCCACAAATACTTGATCCAAGACTATTAATTTCATTGTGCACTTTTCAGCTTCCTATCGTGGGTTTCATTTTGTTGTGTCAATGGTAGCATTTGACTTGGACACAAACTAACTTTTTTTTTAGTTTTACCAGAAAACCCCAGCAGACATTTTGATTTGCTGCTTTAGTTGTGGTAACAATATATATGTGTGTGTTTATATATATACATACGTATATGTATGCATATACATATAGTTTCATGAATTTAGTTAATTTGACTTTTTATATTAATGTTTTCAGTTCTCACTTTAAGGCACATTTACATCAGGCATTTTTGTTATCATATGCAGCAAGCAAGAGAAATGTGTTCATTATTTCTGAAGAGCAATGGAAATTCTTGCTGCATTTTCACAGCTGTAATGTAGATCAGGTTGACCCTGTAAACTAAGAATTGTGCTTGTATCACTTACTGTATCCCATGAAATCTACCAGGGGCCTGAATAATCGTTCTTTGCCTACAGAATAGAAAGGGGTTGTGCATCATTAAAGAAGACCAGGTAACTGCTGCTATCAGCAAATATGAAGGCTGCTGCATTTTAGGATTAACCTTAAAGAATTGCTGGTTTAGAATTTGGCCTGCAGATTCAGATTGAGGGGGTAGGTAGCAAGGCATCAGAAACTAAGTTCCGTTACCTTGTAAGTGAATTCTCCTTCCTCACTTTGTTTGAAAGGAATCCTCAAGGTTAATTTGGAATGCAGAGTACATTTTGTCATTCGCTAGCTAGACCTTTGCCTTCTAGAGCCTACTCTGATCCTTTAGGAAAAGGACTTGTATTCAGTGCTGTTTTCTGATGTCTCTGCTTATTTGTGATAGCTTGGTTGGGATGTTAGTTATCAAAGCTGAGCACCTGAGGTTTGGATATCACTTATTGAAGAACAGATATGGAAGAGGGTATTTTGATTTTTAGAACTGTATAGCTCTCATTGACACTGCAGCAAGACCATTGTGGTCAAATTGAAAATGTGTTTATTTATTGGATTCTATAGGAAGAGAACTTCTACTCCCAAGGTCAACAGCTCTTGTTTAAAATTGTTTTCTAGAAAAAGAGAAAACGGAAGCCCTTAGAGCTAACTCTTTTAAGTTGAATTTTGACTCTGAATCCAGTGGTAGTTGTGCCAGTTCTGTAGATATCCCCTGCAGTCCAAGGGCATTTATCTGTATTGCTGGATAATTCAGAGGCTGCTTGAGTATGTGGAGAATGTAGAAACTTCTGAGATGAGCTCATTCATTAACACCATACTGATTTTTTTCATCCTTTGTTCTAGTGCTTTTTTTTCCCTTCCTTTTTTTCTTTTTCTAAAAGTTGTAATGAAGGACTGAACATATTTCCTGCCAAGCCAGCCAACCAACCAAATGCGCTTCTTAGGAATGGTGTCTACTGACAAGTAAAAGGGAGTGGCTGAGATGTTGTAAAACTGTCTGTAAAGCTGTTACTATTCTATGACTTTCTCCCCATTGTATATTTGAAACTGCCAGGAACAGATATTGGGACATGATTTCTATTTCAGTATTAACACATTTTGTCATAGCTTAACACGTCTGCAAGATGAACACTTGAGAATGAAGAGCAACAAACCATAATCAAATATAAAAAATGTTACTCCTAAAGACATGGCATTGCCAGCCTCCCTGAATCTTAGAAGTGAAAAGTCTAGGACCTTAGGAGTGATTTAGAAGAGGGGGAAAAAAAAGGAAATGTTGGTTTGTGTAGAAATACACGTTGTTGCTTAGCTGTGCGTAAATAGGAAAATATACCTGGCTGAGCCTGACATCTGACTCCCCTCCAGACCCTGGACAGAGACACATTGTGCTTAACAGGAGAGACGGCAAATAGAATCATTTGTTGCTTTGAGTTACAGATATTCCCACTCAGTGCTTGTCTGTGCACACCTAGCTTCTTGTTCTTATTCTTCTTTACTCACTTAAACCTACATAATGGCTTTGGCAGCATTCCTTCTGATGGAGGAAGAGAGTTGTAAATCACACGTGATTTTGTGGCAAGGTGTGTGACAGTGTTGGAGAGGAGACATGCTGGAGACGCTGGGACCTGGCTCCTGCCTGAATTACTTTGGTAACGTTAGCTTTGGGGGCACGCTCTCTCTTGCCACGTTTTAGAGTGTTATCATGAAGACTTGTTGGAAAGGGGAATTGACACCATTTGGGTTAATCAAACAGCAAACTTAGCTGAGCATGGAGCACAGCAGTGATGTGAATGTGCCTGTTTTGTAGTTTAGAAATATGACTGTGTAATCTGTCACAATTATTTTAAAAGCTGATTCTGGTTTCTGTTCTCCTTCTGGGCTTTTTTCTTCTCTTCTGGCGCCATGTTGTCTTCTTAATGTATATGTGGCCTCTGGCTAGAAAGCACCAGCAGAGCCTGATGCATCAAGGTACACGCCTCCTTTGGAGAAGAAAACTGGAACATCCTCCCACTGCAAACACAGATGTATGATGCAAACAATCTGTTTGTGGCAACACAGATATCTCTCCATGATGGAGAAAACTTTGCTTATCCACTGTATTCTACTCAGTGTGTAGTGATGACAAATGTAACTGACAATTGAACCAGTAAAGTATACTGTCCCTCTTTGAGTGTTAAAAATGTAAGTTGCCTGTGAAACTCATTCAGTCAGTGTGGTTTCTGGGCCTGGCATTGGGGCATATTTATTTCTTGAAACCATACGTGTCTTTTTGGTCTCATTGTTCTAATGTACATATCCCTTTTGCATATTCCTTGTCCTTCCTCCCTCCCCAAAGCTACTTAAGGGTCACATGGGACTGGCTTCTCTACAGCACACCACCTTCTTTTCAGCACCTCAGATGGCTGCTGTCACATGTGCAGCTGCCCAGCACAGGCAACCACTTGTACCCAGGAAGGAGGGAGCCTGACGACTCTCTTCCCTACCAGAGAGCCTCCATGGAAGGTATCCGAGTGTTCCTAGGGCAGGCCGCTGCTGGTGCTTTTGGAGCAAAGCAGTCAAAGTATCCACACACAACACAGGAAGGCAAAGACTTGTATGCCATGGTCATGTTTCATTCCATTGTCTCCGTATCTCACCTAGTGGGCTAAATGCGCTTGTCTGTGCTCCCCTACTCCTGAACAGACGCCAGAAGGCCCTCAAGTCGTGTGGTGCTGTGGATGTCATTGTTTGCCATTCAAATCTAGCTTGTGTAATGCAGAAAAAAAAATCATTTCACTGCGTGAATAATCTCTCCTTTTAAGTTGTACTTTGATTCTTTTTCTTTGCCAACTTGAGATGTTTTATGGAAAAGTATCATTAAAGATCTGGTCTCTTTTCTTGGACTATTCATAATTTTTAACACCCTCTACTGAACCAATTATGACATTTCCCTTAGAAATACTCTGTTGGGGTAAAGTGACCAATAGGGAGGGAGAAGATAGGCACCATTGATAATAGCTAGCATTTACATAGTGCTTTACAAGTATCTACACCAGGAAGTAGGCACTATTAGTCTTCCTACTTTGCAGACAAGGAGACCAGGGCAGAAAATTTCAGTAACAACAGTAAAGGCTGGATTTGAACTCAGCTCTTTCTAACTTCCAAGGTCAGTGCTCTGTGCACTATGGTGGCTACTGCCTTTTGAGGCATTTAAACCTTGTGTTGAGCTGTCAGTATCCCAGTTGCTATGTGGTTATTTAGTAAGCAAAATCATTTTTCTTTTCTAAAGCTTTGAAGATGATGCTTTTTCAAGATGGTGGCTATTCGCCCTTGCACTCAGGGATCAGTTTATGTAGGCTCTCCAGGTAGGGAAGGAACCATGGCTGATCCTTTAAAGCAAACTTGGATTTATCTTCAGAGAATGGTGAACATGAACTCACTGGCTTCCTTACCTTCCGTCCCCCATCACAGAGAAATACTTGGAAAAGCTGTTTCGATTTCAGTCATTTTACATTGAACCCTAAGCCTTTGCTGTGGCAGACCCAAGTATAGATTTGTTTTCACAGAAGGGCCTGATGGGGGCAGAGGGGGGTGTTGTGGAGAGGAAAACTTAGGGGCTTCTAAGATGGGTAATGTAGCATTCAAATCCCAGGCTGAGGACAGTTCTGTTGGCATTCTCCCCAGACTAGAAAGCCAACGTTCCTGGCCACTTCTAGAGGGTAAGCTGTGTCTTCTTGGAAAGACATAAGTAAAATGTGATGTGTAAACACTGCTTTCATAATTGATCACACCCTCTTTCTGACTAGTTTGGACATGCGCATCTAGATGAACTCATAGTTTCACCTACACTATAAAAGTTTACTGGCCTTGGATCAGGTACATCAAATCTGGCCTCAGACACGTGACCCTGGCCATGTCAGTTTACCTCTGCTTGCCTCAGTTTCCTCAACTGTAAAATTATAACAGCACCTGCCTCCCATGGTGGTTGTGAGGATTAAATGAGATACTTGTAAAGCACTTAGTACAGTGCCTGTAGTAAGTGTTAAATCATGGCATTTTCCCTCCCCTACACACTGACTTATGGTCACAAAGAAAGGAGAGACTTGAACATCATCTCTGCTTGTCCTAAGTATGTTTTGGTGTCTCTGGAAATGACGGAGTAGGGGCTGTAATTCAGAAGCCAAAGAAACCTTAAAATGACTTGTGTGCTGCCAGGCAAGAGGAACAACTCCAATGTTGTGACTCAAGTTCTTGGAAGAAAACCCGCAGCAGCAGCTCTTCCCAGTGAGTAGTAGTAAATCCTCAGCCAGAGATTGGTTTAGAAAGGAATTGGGAGGGGGAGCTTTCAAATAAGGATCATGACTCCTATCAAGCTGGTGGCCTCAGCCTACTTTCCATGAGGAAAAGGTACAATTAGATGGAGATTGAATACACTGATTAACAACCACAATTCTGCTTGTCTGAAACTTAATAGCTAGTCACTAACACTTTCCTCTGGGGAATGCTGTTCTAGCTATGTAAGATGCTCTTGAGGGCTCAGGAAAGATTACTGAGACCCAAGCTAACAAAATAGGGAATCTCCCAGGGGGCTTCATTAAAACCTTTCTTACTCAAGTCTTTTCCCCTTAAACTGGACTCTGTATCGTAAGGCTTCAGAGATAACACTAAAAGCTATACATTCTTCATGAGAAGAAGGGAACATGGGGTGGGAAAAAGTGAATGAGCTACATCTATGACAGAGTGGGTGTATAATCTGATCTGGATCCATGGATCCATGATCCACTCTAAGATTTCAGTATAGCTCCTTCCTTCCAATCCAGTAGTCTAGTTAATCATTCATCTGTCATTTGTTCAGGTCAAATAGTGAAATGCTAAAGGCTCAAGTTTAACATTTGTTCATTGAACAAATGTGTGTCACCCCCCCCCCCATACATACATAAATACACACACACACACACACACACACACACACACACACACACTATACTGGATGTGACACTTGGGAAATTGTGGTATAGTGTACCAAGCCACACGCCAACTATTTATAAAAACTAGAGAACATATAGTATTCCTAAGCTAATGCAGTCTTCAAAGTATGTGTCTTCAAAGTAACTAGGCTTAGAAACAGGGACCCCAGGGTTTCAATTTAAGAGACAAGCCACCTTTTCTATAAACCACCAGTTGGGCTAAAAATAAACCTTGTTATAAAAACCAAAGACAACCTGTTTCCCTCAGTGGGGCGTCGTAGGAACAGTCTGGAATTGACCTGGAAACTATCAATCTCTCTTAGTGAAAGAGAGATGGAGAGGAGGGAAAACAATCACTGCTTCTCTTAATAGTCTGGGGCAACATGCTTCTAAAAATAGAAATCATCTACTCTGCCTTTTGCATAGGACAAGGCTTTTCCTTTTAAGGAGGTAAATGAAATTTCATATTTAAGCACTACCCAATATTCTTAACCTCCAATCATTAATATTTACAAACACAACTGTCCACTTTATAGCTAGTCAGAGCTTATTTGGGGAGCTACATCTGTGGAAAGCTTACTAGAGCCTAAAGAAAGATTCCTTTATTACACAATTGTTGGTTAAAAGGAAAATAAATCCCTTTTAAGGGGAAAAAATATTTTAACTTTATTTGGCAGATCTGCTGGGCTTTTTAAATGCAAACTGCCTTCAAAGGTTGTCAGACGTACTTCTAGGTCTTCCTTTTTCTTTTCAACAGACACACACACAAACCTTCAACACCAGTTGTTGGCCAAAAATAAACACCATTCCTCAACCATATATGTCCACTAGCCCTGGCCCCAGAAGGAGGTGGGTCAGGCCTCCCCCCAACCCCCAACCCTGTTAAGCACGGCAGGCACACCAGGCTAAACTGTTGCTCCTCTTCCCTAACAAAGCGCTTTTGTTCCCATCATGCATATAACTCAGCTTAACCGGGAATGTCTTTTACATTTGTTTTCCTTCCTGGACAAGGACAGCCGGAAGAATTTAGCAAAGACTTGTTCTCAGTTGTGGGCTGTGTTTCTTGATCCTTTGCTCTGGCCTCGGCTGCATTTTAATTCTCTCATGGAACTGAGAAAGGGTAATTTCCTCCTGAGTCCTGCTCTAAGGTGCTTGTCGATCTGCTGGCATTCGAGCCAAGTAAAGGTCTGCAACATTGAAGACTGGATGAAAAATGCCTTGCAGAAAGGCGTCTGCAGCACTCACGAGCACCTCGCCACTGACTTTTTAGTGAAAGTTTGCAACAGGTAGGTGGAGTGTGATTGATGAACGGCTCTTCTCTTTAGACACTGAGGGATGGGTGCCGCCCTCTCCACCACAGGGGAGCTCTGAATTGATGAGATTGGTGGAGGTGGGTTTTTTGTTTTGTTTAGAATTACTGAGAAATCATCTTGCATTGCATTCTCCATTCAATTCTATAGAAAAAGCATCTGGCATATCACTATGTAGGCCTCACCAACCAAGAGAGAGTCTCAGTCATATAGGGCAGGCCTGGGTCAGTCACAGCTGTCATAAATACTGAACATATGTTTTCCCATACTAAGAAGTATCAGATTTTCACTTTTTCACTAACAGGAAACCCTCAGCTACCATTGGGTAAAAGGGCCAAGATTTCATTATAGAATACAGGGGCAGAGACAACATGAATAACTCATAGAAATAGGGAAGAACAGCTCGGTCTGGATAAGACAGATAAACTTAAAAAGTCAACTGCACATAGAGATGGGCAGGCTGGTTTGTTACACAATGGACTTATGTTCCAGAGGGAACTATGACCCTCAAATGTCACTGTCAATCAAGTTAGGCCAGTCTGGCATCCAGAGATCCAGATGAGGGGAAAGTACCATGAAACAAAGTGCCTCAAAAAAACCCAGGGCTGACTTTAGTCACTTGGGGCATGTCACAGTTCCCAAATGGAGAAAGTTTGACAAACATCGTATATAACCAGCAAACCTCCCTCTTACTGTTTGGTCTATAGAGAGCATGAAAAATGCAGGACCTGAGAAGGAAGAATTCAATGTCCATTATCTTTACTGATCTTGAGACTAAAGGGAGGATAAATTAATGCAGTTTGTGTGTGTGTGTGTGTGTGTGAGAGAGAGAGAGAGAATTGGGGTTAAGTGACTTGCCTAGGGTCACACAGCCAGTAATTGTTAAATGTCCAAGGCCGATTTGAACTCAGGTCTTCCTGAATCCAGGGCCAGTGCTCTATCCACTGCACCACCTAGCTGCCCCTTAATGCAGTTTCTTTAATATGCACACTAAATCTTTTTCTGGGCTAAATAACAGAATGAGAAAATGCCAGCTCCCCTGCCTTTGTCCTTGAAAACATTAAATCAATCAAGAAAGGGAAAGAAGCAGAGTAAATCCTGAATTAATTTCTAGTTCAGCAACTTCAGTTTTGGATGACAGATTTAAAATGTTTAGCAATAAAACAATCAGACAAACTACCTACTTAAAAAAAGAAATATTTAGGATGGGGGGGGAAGAGGGGGCTTATTATCTGTAGTTTGCTGCATTCTTAGTATGAAAGAACAAAGCTTAATCTATTTTATCTACAAATGGTAATGGGATCAGGCTGCCTGCAGGCTTTGGGATTTTCCCACTGGGAGAACTCTCGGCAGGAGCTGTCAGGAACAATGCAGTCTGCAGGCAAGCAGTTGGAGGAGTTCTTTGGAAGGAAGTGCCTTCCAATGCAACAGCTCATTCTTCAGCCTAATAAACCTGGTTAGCCAATCTAGGTAGTGATATTATTCCCTCCCTTAAGCAATCTGATTTTTCATACAGATCTAAGGGGACAGAGAAGGACCCTATATAGGCTAAGGATAAATAACATTTTTACAATCCTGATCCCACTAGTCCAGGAATATTCTGAGTGCAGCCAATTGAGAAATCTCATTTTATTAAGGGAGAAATTACTTCCCATTGTTCAGAAGGAACAGTTTTTGAAGCAACATAAATCATTTTCCGGATGCTAATCAACAAATGCAAGAAAATCTCAGTGAGGAAGGACTAGGCTCCTGCCGGCTGCTTCAATGCTGCCCAGGTTGGAGGCGGGTATTCTCCACCCTATGGAAAAGATGGTAAGCTCTAGTTTGGAAAAGCGTGCGGCTAACTAACCAGCGCGCAGAAGGGAGTCCAAGCCGGCTTCTTTTTACTCTTCCCTTCCTATGTTAACGCTGTGTTTCAGGTGCCCCAACCTCCTGTCCTTGACGCTCTCTGGCTGCGGCCACGTCACTGATGAATGCATTGCATTACTGCTCCGGAGTTGCCCCAACCTTCAGACCCTCAAACTGGAAAATTGTGTCCGGATCACCAACCGGACACTGGCTGCGGTGACCACTCACGGGCGCTCACTGAGGACCCTGCACGTTGATTTCTGTCGCAACGTGAGCCGAGCCGGTCTGCGGCGGGTCCGAGACCAATGCCCCTGGCTGGTTCTGAAAGCAGAGAGAAGCGCAGACATGATCCCCGACATGCTCCCCGAGGAAAAGCTGCCCCGTGACAGAAAACTCTGACGCCGCCAGCAGAAGGCCCCCGCTCTCTGAGCAGCGCGGGGCAGATGGTTCCAAGATTTCTCCATTTCTCTCGGCCTAGGCAAGTTTCTGCCAGGACAGCAGCGAGCTGCCACGAGGAAGCGCTGCCTCTAGCATCCCTTTGGCTGCTGTGGCTCGGGCCGAGCCTAGAGCCCCTTCCCCCGCCCACCCCGTCCCTGCAGCGCAAGCAGCTGAAGCCAAACGGTGACTGAGCTGGCACCCCCCACCCCCTCCCTGGGAGGGGAGTTCAACCCCCCGGACCAGCTGACAAGCTCTGGAACGCCTGGATCCTCGAGTTCCGCCAGTCATCTATAAAGCAAGACTGTTGACCTAGATGGTCCCTAAGATCCCTGGTCCAACTAGAACAGGCCGAGTTCCTTCTTCATTTGCAACAGAAGATGGTTTAGGAGGATCACCAGAGTGCTTTGCTTGGCTGATAAATTTATGCTCATCTAATTTCCTTTCCAGAACAATTCCAAGATGAAAGGGTCATTTCCCATAACCCCACAGACACGCACGGCATTTTAAAATTTGCCAAGGGTTTTACACACGTTATTTCATTTGAACCTTGCAACAGCCCTCTGAGGTAACGAGGTATCTGCTTTTACAGATGAAGAAACTGAGGCACGGAGAGTTGAGAATGATGTCCATGTGAGTTAGGAAGAGAAGGCTATATCAATGCCTTGTTGTTGTTGGGGGGGGGCTGGGGCAATGAGGGTTAAAGTGACTTCCCCAGAGTAAGTCAAGTGGTTGAAGTCCCATTTGAACAGGTCCTCCTGAATCTAGGGCCAGTGCTTTGTCCACTGTGCCACCTAGCTGCCCCCTCAATGCCCTTTTAACGATAAGAAAATTGACCCAGAGTGAATTGCCAAAGCTTTTACCACATTTTGGTGAAGTTGGAATTATAATACATGTTTCCTGACTTGAATCAAGTACTGATACTATCTGTTAATTCTCAAGGTCATCCCACAATTCTCTCTTAAAACTGCCCCAGGTTTCTTTTGAGATACTTTTGTAGGCATGCTCGATTCTGCTTCAGTAGCCACTTCTTTTTAACGGCCCCAGGTTTCAAGCCATCAGAACCCAACCCCACTTGCCTCGTGAGGACGATGGTGCCAGGTGTCTGTGGAATCTTGGACTGGAGAAAGCTTCACTCCTAGAGAAACTGTAAGCAGCTTGCCAACGCTGAAGCCTATGGTTGCCCAGGGTGCCCTTCACTGGCCATCAACACGAATTTCTGTTCATCACTTCAAAGGCTGGGGTGGGGGAGGGGCAGAGACTCACACCTCAGAGCTTTACAGATTTCCCATGATTGCCTTCTCACCTGTGTCCCTCCAGCTCAGCTGGATCACACTGTAGTAGCAAAATACCATTAGGCCATCAGCAGGAATCCAGCACCAAGGCAGCTAAATGAGATTTTAAGATGCCTGCCATGGTTACGGATTCAGAGACTCTGCTTGACCCCCCTGAAAAATGTCAACTCATTTTCCTAAGTTTCAAGTCTGCTTATGCTTCTTTTTCACTCTTTACAAATGACTGGAACAGGAATCAGTTCACAAGCTCTGCCAGGGGTGGGGGTTGGAGGGGCAGGGAATTATCATGGCAGCAGCAGTGATATCTCCAATGTATTCTGCATTGAACTGTTTTTGGTACTTTCTGCAGAGG
Organism: Dromiciops gliroides; assembly: GCF_019393635.1. Lineage (NCBI taxonomy): Eukaryota > Metazoa > Chordata > Mammalia > Microbiotheria > Microbiotheriidae > Dromiciops > Dromiciops gliroides. The sequence continues at coordinate 146,892,027 of NC_057862.1, forward strand.
CATCTGATGGCACAGTGGAAATATCATTGTGCCTAGAGGGAAGAAGACCAGGGTTCAAATCTGACCACAGACACTTAGTAGCCGTGACCCAGGATGTGTCATTTAACCTCTGTTTGCTTCAGTTTCCTCATTTGTAAAATGAGGATAATGAAAGCACCTTCCCTCCCAGGGCTGTTTTGAGGATTGAATGAGATAGATGCAGAGTTGCCTTGGCACTCGGTAGGTGCTATATACATGTTTATTCCCTTCCTTTCTCCTTGGTCTGTTTTAGTGACGAGGACCAAGGAAATGAATTGATCAAACAAAAAGAAAGTTGGGCAGAGCCCAAGAGCCCGGAGAGGGAACACACAAGTTCTCCCCATTTCATCCCTGGGTGTTCTAGGCAGGAAATGAGATTAACCCCACTATGAAGAATGGGACCAATTTGGTTTGGGTTCAAAAGGGAACCAAGGTGACATAAGCATCCAGTCACTTCCTTCTTCCACTGATAATTGATTCAGGATGGAAAGTCACCCCTGCCCATTCCTGAAGGACTGCACTGAGCTGGTCAGATTCTCTTAACCATCCTGCAAAAATTATAGCCCACAGCAGTGGTGGCAGACTCAAATAGAAACAGAGGCCATTAGCCCATACATGAGGATCCTTACTGGTTCCACATATTAACTTAGTTTTAAGATGTGGTGTTATCCGTGTTTTACTGTATTTTTACTTATTTTGTTTAATATTTCCCAAATATATTTTAACCTGGTTCCCCTCACCCACAGTAGTGGGGGGTCATGTATTTGACACTGACGGCTCTGGGCTACATACAATCTACCCACTTATCCTCCTGGAGCTCACTTTAAATAATCAGCATCTTCTCTCCCCAACCCTAAAAATTGGATACAATCTTTAAACACATGAAGAGGGCTTACTTTAAAAATAAATTCAGGGGCAGCTAGGTGGCGCAGTGGATAAAGCACTGGCCTTGGATTCAGGAGGACCTGAGTTCAAATCCAGCCTCAAACACTTGACACTTACTAGCTGTGTGACCCTGGGCAAGTCACTTAACCCCAATGCCCTGCCAAACCCCCCCCCCAAAACCAAACCAAAACAAAAAATAAATAAATTCATTGGCAGCTCTTGTGTAATTTGATCTCATGTATCTTTCATGTAAATTTGGATTTTCACGTGTCAGTTTTGTACAAAGGGGAGGTGGGGCACACCTCTATCAATTCCAAAATCGGGAGTCAATCTCTAAGTATCTCTCCTTGTCATTTCTCCCACTAGCTTGATGGTGACTGATTAAAGAAGATAAGACCACTTCCATCTTTGCATAGTGTTTTCATAATTTTTAAGATATATGCATGATACATGTGTGTGAGCTCACGCGTGCATATACACAATGTCCCAAAAGCCTTAATGCAGTTTTCAGCTTTAGTCACTCAAAGCTGCACTAAGACTTTTGGGATACGTTATCAACACTGATATGTATAAATTTCATTGCTAGGATATAGATCAGACACACAGGGGGCATAACTATGCCTTAGGCTGGCAGTATCACTAAACCACTTGCTTTGCTCAGAAGTAGCAACCTGCATTATTTAACAGGCAGTTAAAAGTGGCTGATATCGTGACTGGTTTCAACCACCTACTAACTTGTCTTCACCAAGTTTGGGCATTTGGGATGGCAGAAGATGGGGGAGGGCAAGACCACAATTGTTTAATTGGGGCCAGGCATAAACGGGATCCAGGAGTAAATGATTACACTAATGGATTGGGAAATCATTTGCAGTGGAATTATTCCAAATTAGCAGAGGCTTACATCATAATAATGGAGGTGAAACCAGAAGCAAAGGGGTGGGGTAACGAAGTCAGGACTCTTAAAAAGGATATTTTTCTACTAATAGACACTCCACCTTCAGTGATTGATGATTTGCAAGGCTTAGTTTTCTCTGGGCTATTTGGAGTCAAATTTTGCTCAACTAACAACATCAAGTCATTAGTTCCCAGTGACTGGTCTGAGCTCTTGCTTATATATAAATTACAGCTACAAAAATATAATATACAAATATAGATAATAATTACAGGACCTTTATAAGGTTCTTGTGCAATTTTAAACTTAATTACATACTTGGGAGGGGTGATAAGCGGTATTTAAAAGGCAAACAAGTTTACTATGTTACCCAATGGTATGTACGCAGACCGTGTTAAACAACTATATACAATGCATTATGTCAGATGCTATGAAAAAATAATGTTAGGGCTTTGACCCCCTCATTATACATCTGAAGAAATTTGAGACCAGAATAAAAGAAATGCCTTCCCCAAATCACATAAGCAGTAAGGACAGAGCTAGGATTTGGAAACTATGTCTTCTGAGCAGGAGAACAGAGGTCCGTGTCAGATACAGATATCTATATCTATATAGATATGGATATTTTAATTACATTTGCCTTTGGATGCTATTATTCAGTTTTCTTAAGGTATCAACCCTGCAGCCCCAAATTTAAACAGTTATACAAATTCAGCTGAATGTTGCAGCTTCCCCCAGAATCCTCTTCCCTCCTTCCACAGCCCTCCCAGGTATTAGAGAAAAGAAAGACAGGTGCTCAGGAGAGCATTTCTCAGGATGAACTCACCACGGTGATATTTACCTGGCTGCTCAACTCTGGCCAGGAGGCCTGTCTCCCTGGCCCGTTTCCCAGACCTATGCTTGGGTCACATTTGTACTTGAGGCTTGCCATAGAAATAATCCAGCACAGTCAGGCACTGTGCTTGGACCTCCTGCCCCGTTCCCAGGTCAGGAAGACTGACTCATCTTCCTCCCCAAAAGGAAAGAACAATTTTCTGGATGCTCTAGTACCACAAACTAAACATTGCCAGTTCCTAGGGCTGGATCAGGGCTGGGGGTGACTCAGTTCTAGCCAGTATTACAGATTCTTCCTGTTTGTGTTTTTCCATGGTTTACACTTCAATGCCCTGGAGAGATGACTTGCAAGTATTTCATTTTCTCCTGCTGCTTCAAACAGACATTCCAAGAGGTGTTCTTCTTGTTAAATATTTAACCACCACCACCACCACCACCAATAACGACAAAACGCCCCTAAACCATGAAGCCTAGATGGCATTTAGTTTGGTCTCTGGCCGCAGTGCTTCTACGAAGGATGGAAAAAGTAACTTTTTTTTTTTTTTAAACATTTCATTTTACATGTAGGCCTCAACTTAGCAGGGAATTCAATTGTTTGGAATTTTGACCTGCTGTTCCCATAAAGGCAGTGCTATTACTCAGCGGCTCTATTCACAGACCAGTCAACCCAAACCTATTTTAATCCATGATGTAACTCACTTCTGCCACCAATTGTACCCCTCAATTCACTAAATGAATATTATGCACCTATGTGCTCTAAAAATAGCAGATACCAAGTTTAGAAAATGGACCTCAAAATCACCCAGATAAGTAGAAGAGCAATTTTTGAATCCAGGAACCCTGACTTTTAAAAACCTTGCTGATTTAAAAAAAAAAAACAAAACCAAACCATTGTTTATGTAGGAAAAAGAAAACACCCATAACCTTTCTCCAGGGTGGTAATGGCCCTTCCGTAAAAAGACACTGAAAACTCATGTTATAAGCACTGAAGAGGAGATGTGAGGGGGAAAAATACATTTGAAACAAAACAAGCCATAGAAATGATAAATAAAACTAAAAGCTAGTGCTTTAAAAAGACTAATAAAATTGATAAACCCGTAGCTCATTTCATTTTTAAAAAGAAAGCAGAAAATCAAATCAATAAGTAGCAAATGTGCAAGGTGAAATCACAACAGAACCAGAAGAAATAAAGAGAATAATCAGAACATATTATGCACAAATACCAATAAAACTGAGAACACAAAATAAAGAGGAATACTTTAAAAAATATAAAATACCCAAACTATCAGAAGACCATTATAGATATCTTAAATAGCCTAATTTCAGAAAAGGAAATATATCTAACTATAAAGGAACTATCCAGAAAAAAAACAAACAAGAACTCCTGACCTTAATGGATTCACAGAATTTTATCAAACTTTTAAAGAACAGTTAGCTCCTATACTTTACAAATTACTCTAAAAAATTAAGAAAGTACCCAACCAGAATTCTTTTATGAGACAAATACAGCCCTTTAAAAAAAAATTCTACAAATGTTGTCATAATACCTAAACCAGGGAAAGATACAACAGAGAAAGAAAACTACAGGCCAATATCATTAGTGAACATTGATACTCAAATTTTAAACAAAATTCTATATCAGGGATTCAGATGGTTCAACACCAGGAAAACAATCACCATAATTGATCAAAAACCAAGCCACCCAAAACCACATGATCCCCTTAATACAGAGAAAACTTTAAATAAAGTTCAATGCTATTTTATGTTAAAAACACTACAAAGCATAGAGGAACCTTTTAAAAAATGGCATAAAAAGCATCTATCTAAATCCAAAAGCAATCATCTGCAATAGGAATACACTAAAAAGGTTTCCAATAAATATGGGAGTGAAGCAAAGATATCCACTCTCCCCATTATTACTTGATAAAGTTCTAGAAGTGTTAGCAATAGCAGTAAGACAAGAGGAAAAAAAATGAAAGAAATAAAGACAGGTAAAGAAGAGAGAAAACTATTGCTAGTTACTGCTGATGGGATGGTTATTCAAAAAATCCCAAGGAATCAGCAAAGATACTAATTTAGAAAATAGCTTAAAGCAAAGTTACAGGCTACAAAATAAATCCTCAAAAATCAACAGCATTTTTATATAATAATTAAAGACAAGCAATAATAATTGAAAGGAAAATCCCATTCTCAATAACTATAAAAGGGGCAGCTAGGTGGCACAGTAGATAAAGCACCATCCCTGGATTCAGGAGGGCCTGAGTTCAAATGCAGCCTCAGACACTTGACACTTACTAGCTGTGTGACCTTGGGCAAGTCACTTAACCCTCACTGCCCTGAAAAAACAAAACAAACTAAAACTAAAACTAAATAAGTATAAAATGCATTACATATCAGGGAATTGACTTCCCAAAGAACACAAAAAGGCTTGTACAGAATCAATTACAAAGTGTTCATTAAAGAAATAAAGGACAATTTAAATAGCTTAAGAAATATTCAGTGTTTATAATTAGATCACACCAAGAAAAATGACAAAAACTAATTTACTACTGAAATGAATTATACAATAAAATTACCAAAGGATGATAAAATAACAAAATTCACTGGAAAAACCGTTGACCTAGAACATGAAGAGAAATGATGAAGTAGGGATAAAAGGGAAATAGCACTTCCAGACCTCAAACTATATTATAAAGCAGCACTCATCAAATCATTTGATATTAGTTTTAAAAATAGATATAAGATCAAAGGAACAGTGTAGACAGGGGATATTCAGCAACATCAAAACTCAATAATCCTGTGTTTGATAAAAGTGAAATCATAAAATTACCTAGGAAAAAACTTCTATTTGATAAAAACTGCTGGGAAAACTGGAAAGCAGTCTGGCAGAAATAAGACTTTAACCAGCATCTTACACATGGATATGTGACCTTGATATTAACAATTATACTATTAAAATTAGAAGAGAAACAGAATATATGATTCTCAAAGCTATGGGGAGAAGATATATTCTCAACCAAAAAAGGGGTAGAGGCAATTTTTAAAAAGTAAAATAGATCATTTTGATTACTTGAAACTGAAAAGCTTCTACAAAGACAAAATGAATACATCTAGGATAGGAAGAGAAGTGGTCAAATGAGAAAAAAATTTTGTATCAATTTTCTCTGATATTTCTCTGGCATCCAAGATATAGAAATAATTAATCATTAAATTTTTATAAGCATACTATTGACAAATATGTAACAATTAATAATAAAGATCAATCAATCAATAAATAAAGACCAATTATAGCCATTTCCCAATAGATAAATGGTAATAATATGAACAGTTCTAGAAACTGGAAAGAATTCACAACCACATGAAAGAATGCTCCAAATCACTAACAAGAAAAATACAAATAAAGACAACTCAGGTTTCATCTCACACCTTCAAAAATGACAAAAAATAGCACTAGTCAACATTGGAGGCATTGTAGAAGGATAGGCACACTAATACATTGGTGTTGTAACTGAAATTTGCAACAGACCTAACATCTTCCTTCCTAGTTCATCATTCACCACTTCTGATGACTGCTCAAAAAAACCTTAATAGCTTCCAGTTATCTATGAAATAAAGCATCCTTCCGTTATCTACCTTTCTAGCCTCACCTTGCACTACTCTCTTTCACAAAGATTACCTTCTAAATGGGGCTATGTACTATCCTTTTTTCTTATCTCATTCTCTCCCATCTCACTACCTTTGCTCATACCATCCCCATGCCCAGAATGAACTTTCTTCACCATCTGTCAGTCTTTCCCTTCTTTTAATACTGAAATTAAGGATCACCTTTTCCATAATTTTTTCCTTGAACTTGCCCACTGAAACCACTCTTCCTCTTCAAAAAAGTTGGTTTTTATTTTATTTACATATCTCTCTATCCTGTTAAGGGTTAGTGGCTATAAATAAAGCTTCATTTTAGGCAGCACCTTTGACACACTAAGGAATCTAAAATTTATATAAAGGGTCAACAACTTAAAACACTCTCTAATCTTAATAATAGTCATAAATATGGAAAATATTTGTTAATAAGCAAGGCTCCCCTTCCTCTAAGGGGGTGAAAGGTTCTTGTAAACAGAAAGTCTAATCTCCACCCAATCTCAACCACAATCCTACTAGCTTCTCTGTTCAAGACACCAAACATACACCACAGAGTAGGAATCACTTCCACTGAACTTCCCTAAGTTCATGAAACAAGGAATTTATTCAATAAAGGAAACTGCTATCAGTGTAAAACAGAAAAATATGCAATAGATTAAAATTGTATCTGCACACCAGGGCATTACTGCTGGATAGAACGGAGAAGCTTGCCAATATCAGGGCTCCAAGGACTCCGAATGGCAAGATTCAAAACCATGCAATAGGTCTATTGGTCTTCTATCAAAAGTAATGAGCAGACGGGGAAAAAGTAAAAACTTGGACACAGGCACAAGTAAACTCTTCTTTTTCTTTTTTTATAAAAGCTATGTAGCAAATGTCTCTGCTCGAGGGACACTGGGGAAACTAGCTTACTGACACTGCCGCAGCACATGGGGTGGCTGGGAGGAAAGATGGTAAAACTTCTTGTATCTAAGCACAGCAATACCAACAGGGCCCTGAGCTACATGATCCCTTATTCGACAATGTACAGCCCAGAGGAAGCTGCTCTGCACTGAGAACCATTTCATTAACAATCAGACAGGAAGGCACATTACAAGATATCTACGAAACCAACAATTCTTACCATTAGCAGGATGACCCTTGGTGGCTACGTTATGGGCCGTGTCTCTGATCCTGGTATGTTGGTATCTTTCAAATGCTGGATTAAAACACCTATCTGCCTCTCTTCCATAGGAGTCACACCCTCTCCTCTCCACCAGTGAAGCCACACTAGGCAAACAGCACCCACTGTAGAGCTTTACATGGAGTGGATACTAAAGCTATTATTTAAGCCACCTGGTAAGATATTAGAAACACCTGGTTCTGCAATCAGCAGACACTGGATTCTGTTTCCTTTTTAGGTCCTTAACACCTCAGTCTGAGGTAGCAACAGCAACAAAGCAATAGCTGCAGAAAAATTCATCCTTCTAAATCTGGTTAGTCAACATCATGTTCAAGGCTCACTTTTTTCTTCCAGGGAAAGATGCCTTTCTCATCCAACAAAAACTAGAATCTCTTCTCTGGTTTTCTTTGTGTATGTTTATACACACATACATACATACTCTCTCTCTCTCTCACTCACACACACACATATTCTATTCTCTTTCTCTGTGTCCTCCCTCCCCCACCATCTTGAAAAAATAATTTGTCCACAAGGCTATGAGCATACTATTTAAGTACACCATTACTGAAGACTATATTGTTCCTGGCCCCATAAAGATAAATTTCTGTTGTAGCTGGCTCTCCAGGATCTGCAAGGGAAGGGAAGCTCTTAAAAGAAATGGGTTTAATAAATTGGATCTATCTCAATCCCCCCAAAAACTTTATCCCCAACATATCCTTCCAAATCCTAGGCCCAGTCTGCCTTGTTGGTCAATTAGATCCCTCCTTCCGAGTTAAGCCCCAACAGAATGGCTTCAGAATTTAGCACTAAGGGTGTACACGTAGGATGATCAAGTGGTGAAATATAAGTAGGAGATGAAGACAGTTGAAGCTTGGGCAGATACTGCTGTTAGAATGAAGAGGCAGCACTCTGGAAATGAGGAGAGTCATAGAAGCCCACCCTCCTTGATGAGTTAAAAGCAATGACACCCTCTCCCAGAGGGAATTTGGGATGTGGCTCCTAAAAGAGGGAGTTAAAGCAACTGACAGCCAGTCTACGGGGGTGTTAGGAAAACTATGCGGTGAAATTTAGTACCAGGACACTTGGGGCTCTTCTGCCCCAAGCAAGCCTAAGCCCCTGCCCCATATTGGGATCATTTAAGCAAGACTACAGAGGGCAGATCACAGAGGAAGGAAGATTATGGGCTCTTGGAAGTATCTGTATGGGCCCTTTCAGAAAACTCGATGCATGTTTTTGTGGGGAGGGTCAAAAAGAAACCCATCCCATGAAGTTAACTCCAAATAATATTAGGTCCCCGGGGCAGCCAGATGGTGTAGTAGATAGTATGCTGGGCCTGAAGTCAGGAAAACTCCTCTTCCTGAGTTCAAATCTGGCCTCACACACTTACTAGCTGTGTGATTCCAGGCAAGTCACTTTGTCCTGTTTCCCTCAGTCCTTCATCTGTAAAATGGGCTGGAGAAGGAAATAGAAAACCTCTCCAGTATCTTTGCTAAGAAAACCCAAAATGAAGTCATGAAGAGGTAGACAAGACTGAAAGACAGACATTAAGTCTCCAGGGTGGTGAAAGTTATTTTTGCATCTAATAATGAAAAAAGCAGGAGCACTTTGTAACACCAACTTCTCTAACAAGTGCTGCCCATGAGAAAGGCAGGCAGGAATGGACATCTTACGGTGAACTACAGGAAGTCATCACAACCACCACTGCACCTACAGCCGCTCCTGACCTTGTCAACATCATCTTGTCACAGAGCAGACAGTCCAGGCCCAAGGGGAATGGTAGAAGGCAATCCCCCCCGCCCCCATTTCTATGGCTCAGACTAGTCAGGGGCACTTTGCTTTTACTAGGGAAGGACTTCACCATCCTTCTCTGGGGACACCTAAACTCTTCCCTGTACTACCACATCAAGATGCACAGAGACTTTTAGAGGGCATCGATACATATTACTATACTGATGACATGCCAAGCAGATTAGACAGGCCATGGTGGCAGAGGTCTTAGATCCAATAGTGGCCTATAGTTGAGACAAGGGATGGGAAATCAACCCTGAAAAAATCCAGGGTCCAGACTGCTCGCTCAAGTTCAAGGGAATACAGTAAATGGAGAAAATGGAGGATTCTGGGCATAGTCTGGAAAAAGCTGCTAGCATTTGCTTCCCCATTATTTAAGATGGAAACCCCGAGATCTAATGGACTCTTTAGAATATGGAGAACCCACATAGATATCTGAATGCACTCCTCACCCACCTCTATCCATTTAACAATTCACCTGCAAGTCTACTTCTTTCAAGTAGGGCCCAAAATGGGCTATAGCAATCGAAGATTTGGACCATGATTTTGGGGGTCTTTGTCTATAAAAACTAGGTTTAATGAAGGTTTAAGGCAGTTACCAAGGGGTGGCCAGAATAAACAATTATTAGGCTTCTAGAGGAGCAAATTGTTCCCCAATCCATGCTCCAAAGTGGCCATTTGTTATATCACTTCTGAAAAGCAATTCCTTGCCTGTTACTGGGCTCTAGTTGGTAATAAACAGATGCCACAAGGCTATACAATTACCTTTTGTCTTAAGTTGACTATTACGGTTTGGAATGATGCAAGATGATCCCTGTAACGAAATGGGTAGGGAACAGGAGGATCTATTGCTAAATGGAAATAGTACATTGAAACTCATACTTACACTGGTCCCTCTACTGTTAATGTCCTTCATCAACAAGTGGAAATTATGCCAGAGACTGAGGCTTCCAATCCAAGCACTGGAAACCTGCTAGCTCAATGGGCTATATAAAAATATCCATTTTGTGGTTTATCGTGGCTCCATACACTATGAAAGAGGCATACACAACTGGACTTAGCAGCCACTAATTCAGTAATAAGGGAATATAGGCTGGGGAATGGGAATCCTGAGCTGCAGGTTGTATGTGAGAGAGCCTTGAGGAATGGGGAAGAGATGGAGTTCATCTGCAACAATTCCTGGGCAGTGGCCAAGGGTCTGAACAAATGTTCTAGGGCTTGAAGAACACCGAACTGGACAATCAAAGGCTGTCCCCTTTGGGGGTGTGTTAAACTAAGTTTGAAGGTGGAGGTGGGTCTGTTGTCCATATGGACACTGGGGTGGTGATGCCTCATTGTGCTTGACAGGAGACCATATGATCCTCCAACTAAGTATAAAGAAGCTATTCTTGTGCAACTGGGCTTCCTGTGCCCAATATAACAAATACCTAACCCAAGCAGCATTCAATCTGGCAAAATGACACTCCTCCACTTCAGGGCAAGAGGTTTGTCTCTTAATTAAAAGCTGTATAATCATGCAACTAACTTCCCAGGTCAGGTGTCCAGACTCTTAGAAGCTACATCTATGAAAAAGACCATCCTAGGAAGGAGAAGAGCTATCTGGTACAGTGGTTTCTGGGATGCAGTTTAGAGGAAAACTTACCTGATAAAATGGACTATTTTTGTACATAATTCCAGTTGACCCTCTCCAACCCTTCCTTATTCCTTCTCCAGGTCAGAGCTGCCTTGGCCTCAAGGTCCACGTTCCCCTCAGAAAGCTCTGTCCATCCTGAAAATATAGCTAAGATTTCCCTCAATTAGCAAACTTTCCTCTGGGATAATTTAGACAACTTTTCCCTAAAAGGGACTTAGAGGACCAAGGGTTGGTATTGTTAGGAGGTACGTTGCTTTCTTAAAGAATGAGAGAAGTAAAAACGTTGATATACCCGAAGCGTGTGTCTATTTACTTGGAAGAAAGAGGATCTCGCAGCTGATGTGGTGGTAAGCGGTCATGCCTGGATTGGAGTAAGAGTCCTCTCTGCAGGGGTGTCTTAAAGGGGCCAAGATTTCCCATCATTCCTGGACTGTTGCTCTCAGCGAGGGGGAAGATCTTGGGGAATGATGCAGGGAATACTGAATGGGGAGAAGTATTGGGCGAACCTCGGTATTAACTTGGCTTGATGTCTTAGTCTCTTTATCTGTGCAGACCCTGATGTTTCTGGTGTCCATCCTGTTCACCACCTTACATCAGGAGGAAAAACTGCCCATGCTTGTGGCATTATCATTTGTGCTGTATCCCTCATGGTCTTCATGGTCCTCTGGCTTGTCTTCTGATCCTCACCACATGAAGTGCAAATGTGTGGCAACACTCACAACACAACCCAGATAACTGGGATCTAAGGCTAGAACTCTGCTAATGGGGAAGGAAAAGCCGAGTATTTCTGATTTTTGTCGTCCTCTACTTTTCCTCTTTTCTTCCTTTTCTTTATTATGACTCTGGAGGTTGAGGGAGAAGGATTTTCCCTCCTTAGTCTTGCCTATGTGAATATGAAGATGGCGTCCAGTAAAACCCCTAAAAGCATTTAAATGGTGGAATGCACTCTGGAAGAGCCTTAGCATCTTGTCACTGTAGCGATGGTATGTGATGGAGGCAGGGTTTTCTTCCTACCACACCTCCCATTTCCACACAACAAAGAATGTTTTCCCTAAAAAGCAACAAAGCAGCCCCTGGGACCCGATTGGCCCTTTCCTTTTTGAGCCTGGCTACCTAAAGGCCGTTACGAAGTGCCACCCACATGGTCCCTCCAACTTGGTGGACGTCTAAAAGACCATTAAAATTAGTGCACGTTGCCATGCTGAATAGACAGGTTTCCACAGAGATATGAGGGGGCTGTGGCAACAGAAGCCATGTGTCATTATATCCTTTTTGATTATCCTTGCCGTGTTAGAGATAAGTGAAATTCCTCATTAACCCTTCAATGATTTATGCGTGCCTCATTTCCTCCCAGAATCAAACCTGAAGAGATTGCCAACTTCAGGCCTGTCCCTAACAAAAACCTTCCCTATAATCAAGGGAAACTATACCCACACATTCTCTTCATCTATTGGTTCAGTATTCCTGTTTAAAAAAAAAAATAAGGCTTGTGTGGCATGATGTGTTACTGATGAAGTTAGGCTGGCTATTTCTCGTCATCCTTTCCTTTCCTAATACTTAGCAACCTTCTCTTCAATGATCTCTTCTAGAATTTTTTTTCAGGATGAAGGTGAACTCATCATCCTATAGTTTGCAGACTCTGCTTTCTGGACTTTTTTGCAAACAGGGACATCTGCTCTTCTCCACTCTTGTGGTATCCTCACTTGTTTTCAATGATCTTTCAAATATCACTGATAAAAGTTCCATAATCATCACATCTGCCAGGAACTGCAGGCCCCGAACCTGCATTTTCTCTGGGCCAGGTGACCTGATTTCATCAAGGGAAGCTAGGTACACTCTTTCTATTTCTTGACTGATTATGACTATCAAATCCCTGTTGGTCATTTTTGTTCTGCCCTTTCCAGTGGAAATCATCATTCTTCTTTGCAGAGAAAGTAGAAACAAAATAGCAATGGAACAGCTCTTCTTTCTGGTATCAGTTATCAATGCCCCCAAGCAGAGATCCCATCCCTTCTGGGATCAAACATCTTTTTGTTGTCCTTAGATTCCTTTGCCAGCCTCAGTGTATGCTGAATGTTTTTACAGTCATCCTCTGTTACCTGGCCTTGCATCCATCTTCTGTACATTTTTTTTTTCAATTTAAGTTGGCCTCTTCAGACAAATCCCATTTTTCCTCATTGAAATTGTTTTCCTTTGTGTGTTCAGAATTCCCTTCTTGAGTAACTCCCATTCCACCTGGGCTGACTTCTTCCCCTGAAGCATTTTTTCTCCATAATCTAACTTTCCTTTGGACTTTTGAAATCTAGTTTCCTCAAACTCTAAGGTGCGTGTCAAACTAAGGCCAGATTTCCTCTCCTCTACTACTAACACTAGGATGGAATGATAATTTCCTTCCAAGACGCCCATAATTTCCACCCCAATAACTATTTTGTCCTTGATAGTGAGAATTACTGTTTCAAAATACAATTTCCCCTTTGTTGGTTCCTCCATTTTTTGAAAGATGAAATGATCACTAAGGCCAGTCACGACGTTTGTTAGTTGCTCTGCTTTGGGCACGAAGAGTTCTAGCAGATGTCTGGATAATTCAAGTCTCCCATCATTACTCTATCATGTCTCTGTACAGAATCACTTCTGTTTCTCCTTTCAGTGATTTCCACCCAAATTGCCTCCATGCTGCTTCCCCCTCAGTGGTTTTTGGCGTTCCTCACATCAATCAGGCTACCTTCTTAATTCACAGTGCTACCCTCCCATCTACAAGTCGATCCGTTCTCTTCTTCTGAATGAAATATACCTATGCAGAGCCATATTCCAACAGGGGTTTCATACCACAAAGTCTCAGTTATAGTTATGTCCCTTGCATTAATTAGGATTTCTAGTTCTTGTCGACAATTTGGGAATTTGTGCATGGATGCTTGAGGCCATACGTTTTACTCCTGTCTCCTTTCTTGGATTTTGCCTTGTGATTATTTTGTGGGTGTCTCAGCTGCTATTCTTTTTCTCTATAGTATCTAACTTGGCAGATATTCATTTTTAATTTAATTAGCTTTGCAAGAGATCTAGGGCGCAGTTAGGTGGTGTAGTGGATAAAGCACCGGCCCTGGATTCAGGAGTACCTGAGTTCAAATCTGGCCTCAGACACTTGACACTTACTTGCTGTGTGACCCTGGGCAAGTCACTTAACCCCCATTGCCCCGCAAAAAACAAAAACAAAAACAAGAGATCTAGCAAATACATACTTCCTGCCCTTTTTGATTGGAGTTTCAGCACTAATTGCATAGATGCCCTTTTCCTTCCTTTTTTGTGTAACACTCCTAGATTCTTTCTTTTACTTGCCTTCCTCCATCCCAGAAACTTCTTGTTGTTTCTTCCACTAAAGCCATGCTTCTGGTTTCTTTAGGAATACTTCACCCTCTCTAACAACCTGGAGTGTGGAAAAGTGTTCTTACCTCTTCACTGCCGTCAGAAGGGAATCAGGCTACACTTGGAGCATATCAGAATCATTTAACTGTCGTGAAAAAGAAAAATGTTGCACTCTTTGATGAAATTCATTGCACAATTTTGCCTACTATCCATGTTACCATTTTTAGCTGTTTCTTGAAACTAATCAGTTCCATCAAGTTTAAAGCCAAAACCAAACCAAACTTAGCCTTATCATCCTCAATATATCAGTAATAAAACACAATACAAAGTAATAAGATACATAAAACCTATTCAGATTATAATCGTATGATTAATCGTTGACTTCTACTAACAGAATTAGGAGATTCTAGGTTATTTCTTTTGTCCCCAAAACTGTATAAATAGGGGCAGCTTTTTAAAGGGCTGGTTTTAAAAGAAAGAATAAAATAAAACTGACATTTAGACATCTTAAAAGAAAACATGAGAACAAACCCAAAGGGCAATACTTTATCAAGAGCTTAAGTGTTCTAAAGGAGAGAGAAAAACCATTCTTCAGATGGACTCCCATCCTAACTTGTTCACATCCCATTCTAGTTTATCAAAAGAGGGCAGAGTTGTCCAACCAGATGTTCACAAATCTTCAAATAAAGGAACAGTATCCCCTGACATGTCTGTCTGTCTTAAGTCAGTTAGAATTTCTCCTTTACTGCTGTATCTCCTACCAGCCACACTCTTCAGCACCAATTTAATTTCATACAGTATGTTATTAAGCACCTAGGTGCAAAAACAGTAAGCAAGGTACTATTCCTCATGGATTTGTGGTTTCATGAGCTTGGGTATACCTGTCAACAATGCTGAACAAAATCTCTCCAGGGAGTTGGCAAATGGTATCTGAGAGTTGCTGTTGTCTACAAAGGTCATCAGGTAGCCAACCTAATGATAAGCCTCTCTGAATTTAGCTAGGCTGGTTCTCCAAATTCATCTGTTCCTAGTCAGACAGACATCTGTCCCTGACCCATACCATTCTCAGTCTTAAAAACCAAAAAAATTATTTGCTGGAATAAGGACTTGAATCTTGGAAACTCAACTTAAAAATCTGATGTGTTAATGATTGAACTCTAACTGGGCTAAAAAGCTTGATGCCAAATGAACATAGTACATGTCTTTACTCACCAACCTGACAAGGCTCTTGTAGCACAGAAAACCTTATTTTCTCTCTTTTCTAATTTCTGCCTCAATGATACTATTCTAGTCAGTCATTTGAGAGAGGCCCAGATGAACGGATGGTAACAAAATCATCACACAGAGATTCTTGAATCTGCTTTATTTCTCTGCATAAGGAACCCTGCACAGGCAATTCAAATTAAAACAAAATAAATATATGAATATTCATGTAAAACTGTCCTTTCTAATGAACAATTATACACAATGTACAACTTCATGTTCACTGGGAGGGCTTACAAATGTACCATTCCCAACCAAAAATGCACCAAATGGCTCCATGCAAACTTATCAAAAGTGACCAAAATATGGAGGGAAGAAAGGGGGGGAAGGGGGAGAAAACCTTACCGAGAGCACTTTTAATTTCTTTTTTTGTTTTTTTGTTTTTTTACAATCACAGAAAAATAAAAACATCTATTCTCTTTTGTTGTTACATTTAGAGTAACTAAATGTGGCCACTGTTTATAATGTTGGTTTATGCTCCTAAAACATCTATGTTTACCATAAAAGTGTGTTGACATTGAGTTGGAATTGGGCATTATTCTGTAATAAAAGGAAGATGATTTGGTTCACAGGTTAATAATCTGTGTCTGAGCCCTCTGCATTGTCCACATTGCGGGAGAGCATGTAATTGTCCATGTCTATCGACCTGCAGTTATTGATTGCATAGCGCAAACGCTCTGCCATGATCAGCTGACTGGAGTAAGGCGGAAGCCTCAACTGAAAGAAACAGGTCTGTGAGGTAGGCAAGCTGTCGTAAGGCTGTAGAGAGGAGAAAAAGAAATCTATGAGTATGAGTGTTAGAAAAGACAAAAAAGGACACTGTTCCTGTCACAGTTCTCTTCCTGCCAAGCATTACATTCTCATTATTCACCTTTCATAACCATAGCCTAAACACGAAATAATCCTGTACCTCAGAGATTCTACTACTACTACTACTACTACTACTACTACTACTACTACTACTACTACTACTACTACTACTACTACTACTACTACTACTACTACTACTACCACCCTAGTCATACTTTTCTCAACCACTACATCCTGGAATCAGTCACTGAAGTGAGTGAGACTCATCAGGAGGCAAAAAGGCACCTGACTATTGCACTGCAAGCCTGTCCTCCTCAAGGAAAGGACACTGTCTGAAATCAACAACAACCCCATCTCATGCTCTCTGGTGCGCTTCTCTTGGCATACATACTATTAGCATTCAACGCTTCATACACAGAAACTAGACTGCCATATTTAGGGAATAAAGGGTCAGGCTTGTAGCAGTGGTATATAAGATTTTATATTAACAATTAAGGACCTAGTATTTAAAAGGTGTTGAGCAGGAAACAAACAGAACTACCTACCAATTTATACTAGAGGGGAAAATGTAAGGAGATAGGGATGATTAAATTAAATTTGAAAATTGAACAATCAGAATAAAGAACACATTAAATTGTTAAAATTTTCTATGCAACTGAAGTTATTTCTTAAAGAAGTAGAGGATTAGTTACTGCTGAGGTTGGGTGCACTTGGGCATACTAAATAAAAAAGGCATTGTTCTTTTTTAGGGGTGAATGTAAACTGAACATTTTCCTCTTTTTTTCTCTAAAACAGTAAAAGAAAAATTTTCATTCATAGTTTTTGGCAAGGCCTTAATGTGGAGGGGAAAAATATATCTATATATCTATATCTATATATCATAGGACTTCTTGTGTCTGGCATCTCCTAAGAGATAGGCAAGAGAAGAAAAGGCCTCCAAACCTACAAAGCCAGGAACTATAGGAATTGCATTTGAAAATGAAGATTTAAAGACACTGACATTAAAGAAAATAGAGTGAAACTTTTTTTGGGAGGGGGGTGAGGGGCTGATTTTGTTATTTGTAGATTTTATACTCTAAACAACAAAGCCTTCTTATTTTAGTCATCTATGAATTGATCATACATATTTCTATGGACCTGCACAAAACTTCTTTCATCAATCAGGATGAAGAAATAAAGCCGTGTTTCATTTACAAATTGCCTTTTCAGCATAACAGAAAGTCAAATTTTGTTAGATAAGTGGGTTCAAATGCTTAACACTGTTTATATTAAAATTCATTCTGGAGAATACATCAGTAACTAAAATTTAATCTCTAATGGAAACTCATACTTGAGTGAAAACAGTGTTCAAAGATGATTTGGAGAAAGTAAACAAAATGCTGATTACAAAACAAGTGATCATTTCTTGAACATGGCTTAGAAAGATTCTGTTATAACCTATATCAGATTACCTGCTGTCTAGGGGAGGGGGCAGGGAGGGGAGGGAGGGAGAAAAATCTGAAATTGTAAAGCTTGTATAAACAAAAGTTGAGAACTATCTTTACATGTAACGGAAAAAATAAAATACCTTATACATTAAAAAAAAGAAAAAAAGAAAGAAAGATTCTGTTAGCAAAGTGCTGTGCACTTTGTTTCAACTTATGAAATATTCTTTATATTAACTTCTTGTGTTGCATGAATCTGATTACTTAATAAGGAGGAACTTGGAAATCTCTATTAAAATCAGATAGATTCTGAGCCTACGTAAGAACAATGGCTTTTTTTTCTTCGTTCTATACACTAACCAATAAAGAAGAGGAAGACCAAAATAAAGAGGAGCTTACCCTATCAACCTTCATGATCTGGAATCGCTGAGAGATATCAGCAGTGTTGGCAGGCAGCCGAGACCTCCCAGACACAAACCTCATGAAGAGGACCCTCTCCTCATTGGAGAATTCCTCCAAGGTGTGCCAGAACCACTGTACCAACTGATGCTGCTCATCCACCTCCCTGTACCGAACAACTTTCTTCAGAACTTCGACAGAGATCTCAGGCATTCCGCAGACCATTTGCTCAAGCTGCTTGGCAGTCAGGAGGGATAACAAGGGGACTGGGATGATCCATGACATTCCTTCTCGGACAGCAGCTACCTGAAGCCCCGAAAGAGTTTGAAGGACAATTCAATGATCTCGTTTACCCACACATGATACTTCTACAAAAGAATTTCTACCCTTTGTTTCAGTCAAGTCACAAGTCTCCAAATGCACTCGGCCACTCCTTTGAACTTTCCCAACCGGGAATGTTCTCATTTCTCTATGAAAAACCTTCCCATCTGTTGAGAGACCACTTTACAGCCTATTCTTCTGCCCAAACTGGTCTTTATCTTCTCTGACAGCACTTATTGTTTAAAAGTGATGGATGAAGACAATTTCATGTTATTTTATGTGTGTCTTGACTTTCCATCAAGACTAAGGTCCTTGAATACAAGGGCTATCTCTTGAATACAAGGGCTATATCCACTTGTTTTATTCCTCTCACATCACCCAGCACAACTCTGGGCAGGCCTTCATTATATAAGTGTTGAAATGGTTGGGGGCTACACAGAATGTTCAAAGAGAGAGAAGAGTGGTGTGATACAATAGAAAGAGCACCAGATTCAAATCATGACTCTGACATTTGTTCCCTTTGTGACCACAGGCAAATCACTTAACGCCCCCCCCAGCTTTCAGTTTCCTCATCTGTAAAATGAAGAGGGTTGGGTCAGATGACCTCCATGGTCTCTTCAACCTGAATATCTGGAATACTATCCTTACATATATGCACAAGATGAACTACATTTTAGAGGCTAATTAGTAAAACTCATATTATAAATATACTAGACATAACAAATAATAAGAAATGAATGACATTTACATCATAATTTAAGATTTACAAAACATTTCTCACAGTAACATTCTGAAATGGGTGGTGCAAGTATTATTGTTCCCATTTTACAGATGAAGAAACCAAGGATTTGAAAAGTTACATTACTTGTTCAAGGTCTTATAGCTAATATTCTAAGCTAGATTCAATTCCTGACTCCAGGTGCTTTTTTCTACAAAGCCACACTGCCTCTCAATGACATATGATTACTGTCAAAAACTTATCACCAGTCAGAGAAAGCTGTATGGAAAAGGTGATTCTTAAGGACTTTATTGAAGAGGAAAGAATTCTAGGCACAAAAATGATAAGCATTAATAATCAAAGAAAAAGTTGAAAATTATTAAGATGTTTTTAGGGAATTCTAAGAATAGTATTGGTTGGAACAATGGAAACATGTTGCAAAGAAAATGGTATCATTAGAAATACTGAGTTATTACTATGAAAAATCTTCACAAATCAAATAGAGTAAATGTCTATCCCCAAGAGATGAAATATGAAAATCACAATCAATGATGTCAGATTTCATCTTACCTGCCGGTCCATTTCATGAAGTCTATACTCAATAGCCCTTTCCACATACTCCTTTCTATTGGAAAATGTAAGTGGGATGCTATTCCCACCAGGGATTATAGGAACCATTTTGCCGTCAGCACTCTGACCCACAAAAGAATCAAGCGGAATCATCTAGATAATAGAGAATAAAAAGTAAACATGTTATTTGTTAAAACTGTAAATTTTAACCAAAAAATGTAAACAGATTTACCATGTTATAGTATATAGTTTCATGGTTTAAAACAGTCCCCAAATTGAGGTTTCCTACCATATTCACTGTACCAGAACCCGATCCTCCCCAATTATGACACATTAATGGGGGGGTGGGCCTCAGCAGCAGAAACTAAAGGTAATATGATTTTCCCCATTAGCAGGTATTTGAGCAGCAGCAAAGAAAAATGAGTCAAACTACATGACAACTATATGTAAGAAGCTGAATTTTTAAAGAAATATTCCCATTAACTTCAGCTTCTATAAGTCTTGAAATAAATAATAATAATAAGATGTTGCAGTAGGTAATTTACCTCATGGAAATTCTCTTCAGTAATCCCACTGTCTTCAATGTGAAGAATGCTATTGAGGGTCTGCACATAGAGCAGATCCACCTCCTCCAAATCCTCTAATGTGAGTGGGATACAGCACAACTGTTTCCAAACCATCGGAGCCAAGTGGAGATCTAAAGGCTTCTTAGTACGGATAGCAACACCCATCAGAATTCCTAAGAACTTAAACTGCATTAAGTGTTCATCTAAGAAGGCTGAAGGGTTAAAAAGGAACCTAAAAAAAAGAAATTGGACAAACTTTTCCCCAGTTCTTTTAGTAATAAGTTAGGATGCAAAATCTATGAAGTACTATTATCCAAATATATGGCCTTGGCTATAAATTAGTATAATTTAAAAAGCATAATGAATAAGTTAGGGAAAATAAAGATATTATTAATTTGTTCCATAATAATGTATCTTCTAAATAACTTGTATTTATTATTGTTACAAGTCCACAAAGAAAAGAAGCTAATAATTAAATGTTATAAAATGTAAAATGTTTAGTTTTAGCCTTATAGGATTATCTTTTAATGGACTTTGAAACCAAACATTTCATAAGATACACACTATATGTACTACCATTTAGACTGCTGAATTTACTGTAGGTGTTTAGCACATTCTTACTAACTTACCTGTCTCTGTTGTAACCCACTTCTGCTGTAGCATTCGGGGATGGAATAAGAAGGTCAACTACACCAGTTTCAAGTTCCTGTCAAATTAAAAACATATTTTCTTCAAAAAAATAACAATCAAGTGCCTAAATAAAGTTAACTAAATACATTTAATCTTACTTATTTCCCAATCCCTATCCTCCAGGGGAAAAAAAAGAGTTTAATGAAATTATAATATACCACAACCAACCAGCTTTTTACTTTTATATTTCACAGGTTTCTAAGTTTTTCATTTAAGACTAATATTGAGGTGTGTGATGAACCAAAGTAAGAAAACAAATAGTATGTGAATGGAAATTGGGAATACCATATTGCTATGATTCAATCAAATAAACAATAGAAAAACAGCTCCTGAAGTTATGGGTTTTCAATATTGTTTAGTCACAGATTCCTCCAGTACTGACAATGTACTACTAGTAAATCTTGATACCATGACAAGCTAGATGTGTTAGAACCAATATGGGATCAATTCTGCCAATGTGGATCTTACTATCAGGGAAAGGTCAAAACTCTGAGTTTGTTGGGACTTTCTCCAGACTGTACCCCCACCCCACAGGAGGGGTTTCAAAACTTTTGGGGAGGGGAGGATCATGGTACTTTTGTGAATCTTGTATGCCCCTGCTTAGAATAATGTTCATTGCTTACATTAATAATTGAAGGAAATACTAATTTCAGTTAGAAGTCAGTGAAAATAAAGATGCATTTCCCCCCATACAAGTTTATGTACCTCCTGAAGTCTAACCAAGTCCCTTGGGGAAATGGGGATTGTAGGATTAGAAATGCTACCTTAGAGCAATGGTATTAAATTCAAATAGAAATGAAGCAGTTAAACCATATTATAAGGATCCTGGCAGGACACACATTTACTTTTAAAACCACATGTTAACATTATCTATGTTCTATTGCAGCTTTATTTATTTTGTTAAGTATTTATCTGGTTTGGGCTGCATTCTGCCTTAGAAGACTGCATATCTGACTTTTGCCCAAAGTACCAATAAGACTTTTAAAAATCACAGGTGCTTTCCGACTTATATGAATGCAAATATATCTTTTAAAAATCTTAGTCAAAATATTATGATGCACATGCAAATAGTAATAGAAAGAAATCACTACTGATTAGAGAAATGCAAATTAAAATAACTCTGGGGTACCACCTCACACCTATCAGATTGGCTAATATTAAAAAAAAAAGAAAGAAAAGAATAAATGTTGGAGAAACTGTGGAAAAATTGGAACACTAATGCATTGTTGGTGGATCTGTGAATTCATCCAGCCATTTTGGAGAACAATTTGGAACTATACACAAAGGGCTATGGGACTGTGCATATCCTTTGACCCAGTAATACCACTACTAGATCTGTGTCCCAAAGAGATCATTAAAAAAGGACAAAGGACCCACATGTACAAAAATATTTACAGCAGCTCTCTTTGTGGTGGCAAAGGACTAGAAATTGAGGGAATGTCCATCAACTGGGGAATGGCTAAACAAGTTGTGGTATGTGAATATAATGGAATACTATTGTGCTGTAAGAAATTATGAGCAGGTAGATTTCAGAAAAACCTGGAAAGACTTAAGTGGACTGATGCTGAGTGAGAGGAGCAGAACATTGTGCATAGTAACAGCAACAATGTGAGATGATCATCTGTGATAGACTTAACTCTTCTCAACAATACAATGATCCAAGACAACTCCAAAGGACTTATGATGGAAAATGTTCTCCACATCCAGAAAAAGAACTGTGGATTCTGAATGTAGATTGAGCCATACTGTTTTTAATTTTTTTGTTTGATTGATTGTTTTTTTGAGGTTTCGTCCTTTTGTTCTGATTCTTCTTTCACAACACGACTAATGCAGAAATATGTTTAATGTGATTGTACATATATAACCTCTACCAGATTGCTTTCTGTCTTGGGGAGGGGAGAGGAAAGGGAGGAAGGGAGAAAAATTTGGAACTAAAAATCTCATAAAAACAAATGCTGAAAACTATCTTTACATGTAACCAGAAAATAATAAAATACTTTTATGATTTAAAAAATACTAATAGAATGCAATAAGCTGATACTCATTTCTACAAATCCAAACATTACTTTTACATGCTTAATAATAATAACTTTTATATAATTAGTCCAACTCAAATATTTATTAAGTGTCTACTAAGCCCAGGGCAATAATTCATAAATATATCCTTGCTAGTTTTAAAAGATTTAATGTGCAAATATATATGTACCTTGGTTCCTTATGAAACTATTAATAAAAAACAAAACTTTCCCTACATTTGTGATTATTTCCAGCACACCAGCCATCAAAAATACCTGGCACATCTCTGTAATTGTGTCATCAAATACACCTCCAGCGTCATCAGCTCCTTCTCCAACCAGCTTAACTTTCCAGGCTCGAGAGGGCAGACGAAGGTCTGAAGCATTTAGCTTAACTACTTGTCTTGCTATCTGTACAAAAATAGGCTTACATTTTCGACCTCTAAAAGAAAAGCAGAGAGGCAATAAAAACCAACTCTCACAAATTTTCACACATTATTATAACAGTCTTAGAGACGGAGGGCACGTGCCCATGTATCGTGTTGGAACAATTGACCTTTAGCTCCAGTGTTCTTTGGCATTAAAACAAAACAAAACAGGCACAGGCATCTCCTCCCCACTTTACAAGCAATCACTATGTACTACATGGACACATTATTTTATATGTTCCAAAGCCCCCAATACCTACTGGTAACTGCCAAGAGACTAGCTGTGCATAAACAAGGCAGGTAGATATTTAAATAAATAAGATTTGGTATAATTTGGGTTGTTATTGATTCTAATGTTCATCAGAAGAATTCCAGACAACTTAAAAATATACACCATGCAGATACTAACCTTGTTGATATTCTTTTTACAGTTATCTGAGGACCATAGTTTTTGCCCTGCACCATTGTTTTTCCTATGGACCGTACCATGGGGAGTGTGTAGACTCTTGGTGCTAACAGAGGTCTAAGCTGTCCTTGTACAATTCCCCACGTTCCAGCATTATAATGAGACGTGCTATTCTGTAACAAAGGACAATGTAATCAGAAACCCTGCTACTCCAATTCTCTCCTCACAACCTTCTCTCCCTGTAACCAAGAACTACTCCCCAAAGGTGTCAGGCACCATCCTTCTGGACCAAAGTGCCCCTCCTAGGCCACAACAGCCCTTAGTCAGTGTTCTCTATTATAATGTCACTGCCTTTTGTTTTTGCATTCCCAGTGCTCAGCAGAAGGTCTGGCACACAGTAAACACTTGGTAAGTGCTTTTTCATTCATTCAAAAGTGTGCTATACCAAGGCTTAGAAATAATTCTCATTATTAGAATGAAAATTTCATTTAAGAATATGTTGGAAACATTTAAACTTTTTTTATCCACCCCCCCAAATCTACTAGACATTCAGAGAAAAAAAATCGTTTAAGGATAACGAACAGATAATTTAATTTAGCTAGCATTATGTTCAAGACACTGTGCTAAGTCCTGGGGATACATAAACAAAACTGAAAAACAGTTCTTGCCCCAAAGAAATTTGTTTATTATTGGAATCAATGTAAAATGATCTTAGGCATAGATTTTAGCGGGCCTCTGTACCAAAAATAAACCAAAAACTTAACCACACTTGCTCCTTTCCTGAAAGTTACAAGTTGTTATAAGACTGTAATTTGGGTAAAATTTATTTTACTTCAGGAAGGTTATGGGTATTTGTAAAAGTGTATTGTTACATAAATCCAACTTTTATGCACACTACAGAATCTATGTGCTTGTTAATTGGACAAACACCGAATATTAAAAAGTCCTAAAACTTTATATGAGGCTTTACATAACTTAAAGTGACTCACTATTTTCATATGCTTAGTTCTTTGGAATAGCTCCAACTTCTGACATATCAAAGTATGTAAAAGGGTAGAAAGGCAGACTGGTCTAATGGAAAAGATACCCAGATGAGAGTCAGGAGACCACAGTTCTTATCCTAACCCTATCACTGATCTCAGAACTGGTCTCTCAGGTGATATTCTTACCACTAATATTTTCCATTTCACTTAAATGTTGAGGGAAAAAACCCCATTAGCTGTGAAAGTATTCTATGCTTTTAAAATAAAAGGCACTTACAGCATAATTATTTATTACATTCCCCCCTCACCCCAAATAACATTTCATGTTTACCTGGTTATTGGGGCTTAGATTCAGTAATCTCCAAGAAGAATACATGAGATCTGAAAAGTGATAGAGAAGCCTGAGCCTGGCTCTTACAGTATGAATGCTCACTTCCTTTAGAGCGCCGTACTGGGGTGGGATAGCATCAGGCAAACCCAGCTGTAAAGGCACTGAGACACCTGCCACAAAAACCAAATACATTCTGGAGGTTAATACTTTTTTAGCATTTATATTATCACAGCAACATGTTTTTGCTTCCTCTGCTATTTTGTTTCAATTAAGAACAGCTTAGAAAAGTCCAACACTACACTACCCACCTTTAATAGCTCTTCCATGAAAATAAAATTACATGACTCATTTTGTCCTGATTACTAACATCTACAAAATAACAAAAAGTAAACAAAGCTCTTGAAAAGAGGATGCTCCTGGTGTGACTAATTTAATGCCTGCCATGGATTTTGCAGGAACTAAGAGTGCCATAATGTGAAAGGAAAGGAACACAAAATTTCACTATCACTGGCTTTCCCCCTTAGAGACCATGATTCATTAAAAACAAATAATAATTCTATCCAGTTTTAAAAGCATGAGAAAATGCTAGATCTAGAACAGAAGTGCCAACCTGTCCCCCCTTTGCAGAAGTGGAATATTACAGGGCGTGAAATAGTGTATATTTCAGATTTTCCCTATGTGTTGGTTGGTTTTACTGAACTTTTATTTTTTTCTCTTTTTTATTCATTGCTAGAAGTGATGGTTCTCTGGGAGAGGAAGGGGAAAATGACAATTTATAAAGTATAATTCTAAATTATATTATATTGTAAATATATTTCTGAGAAAACCGAAGATGTCGTCTACTACCAGAAAAAAAGATCTTTTAGGGTTTACTAGCCAGTACAGGCTGTCACACAAGAAATCTCATTTGAGTAACATTAACCAATACACTTCCATCTTTGTGAGGTATATACAAGGCCAAGACACTCCCATAGGTCCCCAGAACATATGGCCAAGAAAGGAGAGTCTAGCAATATGAAAGGGCATGGCAATGTGATAGGATACCATCATATCTTAGCCAGGGATTCCTAAGATAATTGAATAATTTGATGCCTCAATCATCTGAAGAGAGTGGTAGGTAGACTCTAAGGAATTCTTTAAAAAAAGAAAAGAAAAAGAAAAGAGATATTTCTGATAGTTCCTGTTCTACACTAAGACGTGTTGATACTAGTTTGAACTGCTTGCCCAGTATATCAAACCACAGCAAGTCTCCATGTATCAAACTAGCCTAATGCAATTACCACATGGCTTCATTAACTTTTATGCTTGGGGCAGCTAGGTGGCGCAGTGGATAGAGCACTGGCCCTGGAGTCAGGAGTACCTGAGTTCAAATCCGGCCTCAGACACTTAACACTTACTAGCTGTGTGACCCTGGGCAAGTCACTTAACCCCAACTGTCTCACTAAAAACAAAAACAAAAAAACAAAACAAAAAAAAACCTTTTATGCTCTTCATCCCTTGAGAGAGAAAAACAACAGTCATTAGAAAGCTCCATTCTTTATTTCATTAAAACAAAAAATGCTTTTATATATGCTGATAAAAATTTGATCTTCTTTGATTCTTAGAAATGTCATTTCTTTCACTGGGCAAGAAAGAGCTTTATAGATATGCTACCTTGAAAAATTCATATTGTGAGATTTGCAGTGTTAGTTTCATGAAGACTGCTTAACAGCTTGGGTAAAATTTTATTAAATCAGAATGATTACTTGATGCCATTCAAAACTGAAAAGGAAACCAATCTGTCAATGGAAAAAAAAAAAAGAAAGAACTACTGTATTCTTTACCTGGTGCTCTTGGTGGAACAGGTGAAGCAGTCCAGGCAGCACTATGACAACGGCCAGCTGAAATCTGTCGAATATTCTTCCCCTGAAGAATTGTTATTAGAGTTGGTTCTCGAACATGGTTAGTGTGGCCCAGTCCAAGCTGGTAATTGATGAAAGCAGAATGAATTAGAGAGGAAACAAAGATTATGAAATATGATTAAAATGAGAAAAGTTATTAACATTTCTAATCACTAATATCAGAAGAACAAACATAATTATGTTTCTTTCATGAAGCCCACTTCCACAAGCTTAGACTGCCAGTCTCCTTAAAAGTCATCTGGAAAGAGCTTGTTTCACTTAGCTTTATTATCACTCCCAACCTTGCAGATGAAACACTCAATGGCCTCCAGTTCAAAAGAGGGAAATGAATTCTTTGAAAGAAAACAAAGTTGCCCACGTAATCAAATAAATGATCTCTAATTCTTGCACTGAGAACATACTCGAATAAGCAAATTCATGCACTGTTGATTTTATCTTGAGAGTTAAACTGGAACAGCAAGTGTTTCACCCACTGAACATCTCCATATTGGAAAGGAGAAACATAACAAGTTCCTACAGGTGGCTCTCACTGTCTACTTTTTTCCACTAAAAAGCAAGAGCAAACCTCTATTTGTGGGTTAAAAACAGAGGGGAAATAATAATGGTAACTTTATTTATATAGCACTTCAAGGGTTGAAAAGGACTTTTCATGACAACCCTTTGAGGTATAACAGAAATACGATCATCCACACTTAAAAAAGAAATGACAATTTTGCGGTGATTTTTTTGGACAAACATGTTATCATTAACAGCCAACAAGGCATTCTTCTGGCCATCCTTAACCTGAATACAAGAACCTTCCCTATCAAAGAGTATGATAAATCATCCTAAGTATCGTAGGACCATAGAATCATAGATCTAAAACTGAAAGGGACCTCAGAGGACATCCAATTCAATTCCTCATTTTACACATGAAGAAATTAAGGTCTAGGGAGGTAAGGGGACTTGGCCAAGGCAATGTGAGTAGTAAGCCTCAAAGGCAGGTCATAAACCTAGGTCCTCTAAATATAGATTCAGTGCTCCTTCTACCACACCACACTGACTATAATCAGGAGACAGGCATGTTATTATTGTTGTTCAGTTGCTATATTATTGTATCAGTTGTTTTCAGTCATGTCCGATTCTGGGACCCCATTTGGAGTTTTCTTGGCAAAGGTACTAGACTGGTTGGTCATTTCCTTCTCCAGCTCATATTACAGATGAGGAAACTGAGGCAACAGGGCAAAGTGACTTGCCCAGGGTCACAAAGTTGGTAAGTGTCTGAGGCCAGATTTGAACTCAGGAAGATGGGTCTTTTTGATTCCAGGCCTGGCACTTTATCCACTATGCTATCTAGTTGCCTCTGTGTCCTACCACATTGACTAATAAGGACATAGGCATAGAGAGTCATATATTTAAAGTTGAAAAGGACCTCAGATATCATCTAGTCCAACTCTCTCATTTTACAGATATGGAAACTGAGGTTCGGAGAGGTTGACTTCCCCAAGGCATACAGGTAATAAGTGATAACGTCTGGATTTGGTTCAATTCGGCATTGCTGCATTGTACTGCCTTCAAAAGCTGCCTGGAGCACTAAAGTTTAAGTGACTTGCCCATGGTCCCAGAGCCAGGTTATTCCTCTGGTCTCTCTAAACCAAGGATCTACACTTTGACTGGATGGAAGAATAAGGGTATAATTCAGTGATGAGGACTGATAGAGAACCCTGGACAGTAACTCAGGGAGTTGTCAATGAGGGCAGCACCACCTATTCGTGCTTGCAACCTCAGATTGTTGCAGCTAATGTGACTTTTTCCTTTCAAGGCTATTTTAAACAGATCTTTATTTTAAAAAGTGGCACAACCTAATGTAACATGCCTCAGACCCTGTACTGTCCAAGAAACGAATAGCCCTGTCCTTGAACATCTCTCTATCACATAAATGTTTCATTTATAACCCATTTAACTTTAACCCAAGCCCTCGAAGAGGGAGAAATGATAAATTATTGGGTTTTAAGAAAACAAAAAGTAGTGTTTAATGACTATATTCAATTAACAAGTTTTTAAAAAAATAACTTTTCCCTTTCTTTCATCAATACCTTAATATAATGTTCATTCGTTATGCCTTACACAGTATAGTATAGGGATAAAAGAGAAGTAAATGTTACTCCTCTATTGTGTATTTTTACATTATGGATAAAGTTTATATCATACAATGCTTACAATAAGGAAGAACAATTAGAATTACAGGATTTCAGATTTAGAAGAGACTTCAGAAGTCATCTAGTCTAACTTTTAATTGAACAGAAAACAAATGTGTCAACCCACATCTGAATAATAATTCCCTCTAAGATTTATCCAACACTTGGTTAGCCTTTGCTTAAAGGTCTTCAGTGAGGGGACTCCACTACCAACCAGAGGCACATGATTTCACATTTGGATAGCTCTAATTGAAAGGAAGTTTCTCTTTATATCATGCCTAAATTTGCTTCTTGGAAATTTTCAAACTATTACTCGTAGCTCTGCCTTCTCACTGGAGGTTACTGAGGGGAGTGAGACTTGAACAGTCCTGGACTTTAAAAAAGATCAATTGGGGCAGCTAGGTGGTGCAGTGGATAGAGCACCGGCCCTGGATTCAGGAGGATCTGAGTTCAAATCCGGCCTCAGACACTTGACACTTACTAGCTGTGTGACCCTGAGCAAGTCACTTAATCCCAATTTACTCTCCCCCCAAGATCAATTTCACAGCTAAGTGGAGAATGGACTAGACATTGAATCAAAAATCTACTTCTCTGTAATTTACATTACTTGTTCCTATGTTTTCCTTCTACAACCAAGCAGGCAAAGTCCAATCCATCTTCAATTTTATAGTATCTTGTCCCCCCTAAGTCTTCTATACTACAGACTAAATATCTCAATTGATCCCCTTCTGATAGAATTCTGAGGCCTTTCATCATCCAATGTGCCCTCTTCTGTTCAGGTCTCAGTTTATCAAGGTCCTTCCTAAAATTGTGGTACACAAGACATACATTACTACAGATGTGGTCAGAATAGAACACTATTACATCTCATTCTGAAGGAGCCTGCAGTTTTTAAAAGAATACCAATGTAAATGCTGAAATCTTTAAGATCGCTATGGGGAATGGGGCAAAAAGGAAATCTGAGTTAGGTACTGAACTATTAGAGAAAAGAAAATAGTACATCACTTTTGGAGAAGCAACAGAGAAAAAATAAATAAAATGTTTTTAAAAGGAGGCAAGAAGAAAATTAGTAGATCCAATAGATGTCCACTACCTAACCCTTTAATAAATGTTCTACAATTTTGCAAGCAAAGAACCAGACAAAAAAGATCAATGTACCTGTCCTTCTGAATTACTGCCCCAGGCATACACATCTCCAGTTGATGTTAAAGCAAGTGTATGTTCGGCTCCTACTGCTACATCCTCAATAACAACTCCAGCCAGGACTGGAATCTGCTGTGGTCGGTTGTGATTTCGAGCACGCCCTTCTGGCAAGCCTATCAAACGGTCTGTAACACCCCAAAAAGCAAACATTTAATAGTACAACACATCTCTTGAGTTTTTTTTTTAAATTCATTTTGTATATATATATGAGAAAAATTAGGGGAAGAGATGACTGGTTAGGCAGATGGAATATGAACACCACATACTTTATCTTGCACTAATGGCAGTCACTGCACTTTAACCAAACCAGATGACTTATGTCCCTTAAGCACGGCCTATGCTTTTCTGCATTTCAGTACACTGCTACCTATGTCTCTTGCCCCTGCCAATCTCTGCCTGATGACATCCCAACTTATTAAAAAAAAAAAAAAGCCTAAGTGACAAATTTCCCCCAAGTCTTATCCTGGTGCTTGAACTAAATTGAGATCATCCGCCTTCATGCTATTATATACTTCTCTTACACACAGATTTTAAGTAGTTTTAGTAGTACCTGGGTACATATCTTACCTTCCCTACCTAGACTAAGATCCCCTTGAAGGCAAGAGCTATACCTTACTTATCTTTAATTTCTCCTAGCACCTGAGCATACAATGAAGGTACTTAATAAGTGTTTGTGGAGGGAAAGGAAGGGAAGGGAAAGAAGAACATAATTCTTGTGAAATAGTCTGCCTTTTTGTTTTTGTTTTTCAGGGCAATGAGGGTTAAGTGACTTGCCTGGAGTCACACAGCTAGTAAGTGTCAAGTATCTGAGGCTGGATTTGAACTCAGGTCCTCCTGAATCCAGGGCTGGTGCTTTATCCACTGTGCCACCTAGATGCCCCCCAAATAGTCTGCCTTTTAAAAAATGCTAGTTGGCTTATAAAAAATCTTAGCCTTGATCCAAATCCTGTAACTGTTAGACTAGATTCCATAGATAAACTAAGATATTCTTCCACTTTCACCTCTTTTTTTCTGATTATACTTTTATGTAATATAGAACTTTCAGTTAATCTAAAAAAAATGTGAATATAAGGTAAATTGTACTATGTGGCCCTTCTTCTACAATCTTTTTTTTTTTTTAACCTGTAATTTCATTGGTATAGGAAACTCCCTTTGCACCTTCTGTGAAATTTAGGCCACACTTTGAGAGTAGAGTAGGACAATTAGAGGTTAAATGATTTGCCCAAGGTCATAGAGCTAGTACAGATTAGAGGCAGAACTTGAATCCAGATCTCTTGGCTCCAGGTCTACATTTTTTTGTTAGTAAATACACATTTATTAAGTGCCTACTATGTTGTGAGGCATTGCCCTAAGTATGGGAGATGTAAAAAGAGAACTAGAAAATGCACCAGCCCAAATTCTGATGGGAGAAATCCCCCAAAACATAACAGTATGTCCTCTGGAGACAGATGAGGTCTGCTAACACAGGATATGTGGCCAGAGCAGGAGTATGCTGCTTTCAGAGCACTGCTGTGCTCAAGGAGAGGCTGAGCACAGGGCAGGAGGAAGTGCCAGACCCAGACTGAGGCTGTGGGAGGAGACAGGTGCCAAATGGCAGTTTTGCTGCCTACTACCCAGTTCCAGGTCACAGATCTGGTACAAAGTGAAAAGAGGACCCACAGAGGGGAGTGGCATCCCAGGGGAGGGAGGTCTTGGGCTTTTGTGTGTAGAAAGGAGGAAATTCAGAAGCCAGTAGCAGCAGCTGCATCGGTTTGGCTCAGACCCCACGAACAAAGCAGGGTCTCACTTCTAGCATCTAGCTCAGCTTGCAGAGAAATAATCAAGGCAGGAATCCCAAACCAAAGGGAAGTCTACAACTCTTGCCATTCTAAATCAACAGAGCTTTCCATCTAGCTGAAAAGGGCAGAGTCCAGCAACAGGCTACTCTTGCTCAGATCCAAACCCAGGTCAGGAATTGGCAGCAATCAAACTCTGCCTTGGATCAGACCACTCTGGAAGCACTGAAAGCTTGCAGGTCCCCAGCCTGTCCCTGAGATCCTAGAGTAACACAATACTCAATACACTAAGAAAGAAGCAATAGGACCAGCCCAGAAGTGTGACAGAGCCCAATGCTAACATCAAGGCCAAAGTCAGGAGGAAAGGGCAAACAAAAAAAGAACCCTACCACAATGAGCTATTATGGTGGGAGGGACCTTCAAAACAAAAACCCAGAAGAGAATGACTAAAACATCTATAAGCAGTGCCTCAGAGAAAAACACAGCTTGGGCACAAATTAACTAGAATTCCTAGAAGAGATAAAGAAAGAGTTTAAAAAGTTTTTACAAATGGAATGAGAGCACTTGAGGAAAAAAAGTGGCAAAGAAATAAAAGCCATGTAAGAAAGAACTGGAAAGGAAATTAACAACTTGGTATATTATTATGTCTCTCACAAAACCTTGCTCAAGCAACAAACTCCCTGTAAATTACAAAGGACTAAATATAAACCAATAACTTCATGAGGCAATAAATAATAAAATAAAGTCTAAAGGCTGAAAAAAGGGAAAACATCTCAATAGAAAAAACAACTGATATGGAAAACAGATCGAAAAGAAAAATTTAAGAATCATTGGACCATCTGACTACTTTGACCAATAAAAGAGCCTAAACATCATGTAAGAGATCTCTCTATATCTTTCACAACCAGAGGGCAGCACAGAACCAAAAAGAATATATTGGTTATATCTTGAAAGAAACCCCAAACTGAAAACTCCTAGAAATATTCATACACCAAATCCAGAGCTTCTAGGTCAAAGAAAAATGCTGCAAATAGCTAGAAAGAAAGAATTCAAGTGCCCAGGAGTCACAATGAAGATCACACATGATTTAGCAGTCACAACTATAAAGAAGCAGAGAACTTGAAATATGATATTCCAGAAGGATATGGGTTTGCAGCCAAGAAAATCTTATTCAGCAAAACCCAGTATAATTCTACAGGGGATAAAATGAACCTTTAATTAAATAGAAAATGTCCACATATTTCTCATGAAAAGACCAGAGCTGCAAAGAAACTTTGAAGTTTAAACATAGGTGTGAAGGGAAACATAAAAACATAAACATAAATGAACAATGAATGATAAAGAACGAAACAAGGATACTCTGCCTATATTCAAATATGGGGAGATGATACACGTCTTTTCTGAACCCCATCATTATCAGGGTTGACAGAGGGAGTTCAATTAGACATGGCCTGAGAGTGATTCTGTTGTGTCTTGATTACCTTAAGAAAGAATGGAAAGAGAGGGGAAGAGGAACTGCTTGGGGGAAGGGAAAGAAAGGTTAGGATAAATGATCTCATATAATTAGAGTGCATAACACAAAGAGAAGGGAGTGGGTGAAAGAAATTAGCTAAACAGGTCAAAAGAAAACACACACACACCCACACACAGAGAAACACATTTTATTCAAAAGGGAAATAGTTGGGAAAGGGAAGAAATGAGAGAAGGGGAATCCGAGGGAGGGCAGATGAAGGGAGGGATTGGTCTTAAGCAAAACAAACTCTAAGAATGTACAAAAATATTTCTAGTTCTTTTTGAGGTGGCAAAGATGGAAATCTGAGGGTATGTCTATAAACTGGGGAATGGAAGATCAAGTTATGGTATATAAATATGATGGAATACTATTGTGCTTATCAACAAAATGACCAAAGAGGATTCCAGAAGAATCCTAATGATGAAACATGATACCTACCTCCTGACAGAGAAGTGAAGGGCTCAGAGCAGAATGAAACAGTTTTTTGGACATGGCCAATGTAGAAATTTGTTTTGAATTACTATCTGTGTTTGTAATGGGTTTTGTTTTTCTTATGAGGGTAAGAAGACAGATCTTGATGGATTAAAAATATGAACAATAATTGAATAACACAAAAGAAGTTACTGAAATATATGAAAAACTATAAACTATTAAAATATGTGGCCTACAGCCATATGTACAAATGGATATATATAAAATAAATGCTACATAGAAAAAGACAAAACTATATGTACCCACTGATTGCAACTCCATAAAAACATACAGCCAGTAATGAAGACAGAAAGGGAATTAGAAATTAATATTCTCTAGATGCACCTTCCCCATCTTCCACCCCACTAGACTCCTACACTCTTTGTTAACTTGTTCAAACTGATTTTTAAAAATAAAGATTCCTTACCCTGTCCAAAAGTATACACATGACCATCCTTTGTCAATGCAACAGAAAACTGTGTGCCACAAGCAACTTTTTTGATTCCAATTCCACAAAGAACATCTACTTTCTGTAAAAGTAAAACTATAGTTATACACATACATTTTAAGGGGAAAAAGACCTATGCTATTTCCTAACTTTAACACATACATATTATTAAAATAAAATCTCATTTTACGATAAAATTATTAGGTGGTGGGGGTAGAGTTAACTGGCTTGCCCTGGGTCATACAGTTTTTTCAGGCTGCTACCAATTTTACTATAAAGTAACAAAAGAGAAGGGTTTCTTAAAGTATGCTTATGATTTCATTGTTGGAAGCTCCTTCTTTGAATGCAGGTCAGCACCTTCTCCGAAACTTGCAGGCCAAGAGAGATGAAATGGATTTGCCCAGGGTCATAGATCCAGTGTCTTCCACAGACAGGAATAGAACTCTGTTTTTCCTGACTGTAAGGCTAATTCTCTAGCCAACACCATGCTTTCTTTCATAAAACAATATTAATTAAAAATAAAATGGTACATAGTCAAAATGTTTAAAGATTATGAAAAACAGGAAGATCAAGAGAATTAACCTGTGGTGAAGACTTTGCAGTAGAATTACCCAAGCCAAGTTTTCCATAATCTCCATCTCCAAAAGCCCACACCATTGAACCATCTGCAGACACAGCTAGGGTATGATTTAATCCACAAGCCACCTATTGAAAGAACATTCAGTAGGCTTACCAAAACATCACAAAACAAATTTCCACATGTTTGAAATCCTTTATTCCCACCTCCCCAATTCTAAAATATTTTTCTTCACTCTCTCCTAGAATAGCAGTACAAAAGCTACTTATAAGTTATTAGCGGTAATGCATCAATAGTTCTCAGTTCCTAATGTTAGAACAGAATTAAGAACCAAACCATATCTGGTGCTACCTAAAAGTTACATCCTTGATAACAATGATACTTGGCCTTAGCTAGCAATCCAAGAACTTAATAATTAGGAA
This sequence comes from Dromiciops gliroides, assembly GCF_019393635.1. Lineage (NCBI taxonomy): Eukaryota > Metazoa > Chordata > Mammalia > Microbiotheria > Microbiotheriidae > Dromiciops > Dromiciops gliroides. The sequence goes on from NC_057862.1 coordinate 146,927,646, forward strand.
AAGGTTTGTATGTACACCATGCCTTAAAAATACTCAATAACTACTAGACAATCTTATGTAACAATCCACATGTAGGCTAATATTTCTCTCTCTCTTAACTTCTTTGGCTCTAAGAGGGTACTTATACTCTCTACATGTCAGGAAGAGATCCTTGGTCCCCTAACAGCAACCTCTACATTCTTACCACAACGCATATATAATTATTATTTAAGAGCCAAAATAATTATTATCCTGCAAAAGGACAACTGAAATAAAGTTTCCAAATGATAATCAAAATTTTTCTCCTTTCTAACTCAGCACAGAACATAGATACATCCAGGATGATCTACTGTTGAAGGTTAGAAAAGAAGAGGGCCATTTTATATTTTATATTTTGCCATCTTACAATAAAGGCATGTGTTAATATTTAAATTTTCACATTAGAAAAAAAATTCGATGTAGCAATGAATTAAAAAAACACTCCGTAACTGGAAAATAATAAAATACTTTCATAATTAAAAAAAAAACACTCCAAAAACCAGAAAAAAAGGATGAAGAAGTGAACCTGCAATACAACTAACTAGCATGATCTTAAGGATGGGGTGCATAAATGAACACTGAAGAGACAAGAAATCGTTAGCAGATGCACTGTTGGACAGACTCCTTCCATACTTGTCCAATTTGGTATCCCTCTAATGCTGTCACTCTCTCCGGAAGTTTTTTATTAGAAGTGTTTCCAAGGCCCAAACGACCATAGTCACCATTCCCAAACGTAAAAAGCTTGCCATCTGATGTCACCACTGCTGAGTGTTTAAAGCCACATGACATCTGAAGTTTAAAACAAAACAAAACATATTTTAAAAAACTTCATTAGTATAATTAGCAGCCTTAATTAATACACATATTTTAAAACAATTTAAAAAGTTTAATTAATTAATTCAAAAATCATTTTATGACTATTAAATCACATTTATACACATGCCTACAATTTAGCATGTACTTTTCCTCACAACTCTGTGAGGATGGTAGTGTAAATATTAACATCCTCATCTGATAGGTGAAGAAGACACAATTTGGTGGTATAGCAAAACGCAGCAATGGAATTCGAAGCCGATTTGAGGTCCTCTGACTCAATCTAACACTCTTTTCCACAATCATGGAAACTAAGTATTCAATCTAGGGACCTGAATACTAGTTTATTCCACCTTTATGTTTCTTCCACATGAAGGTCAAGCTGAAGGCTAAACTAAGTGTGAGTTTCTTTTAAAAAGCTAACTGTGGACTGGACAACTGTTTGGCTTTCAAGAAGTCTTTTATTTTATACATTAACTTCAGCTCAGCAAATAATAACAGCCTGAAATTCAAAGTTACCATATTTCTAGTCCAAATATTCATTATCAAAAGTGGTGCAACACCTCCTCACACTGAACTCAATTCCATTTCACAGTAAAACCATTTATATGAGAAAGAAACTAAGTTTGTCTTGATTGCATTTGATCACTGAGCTGAAATAACCAAAATTCATTTCCTATTTAAAAATCTTCTATTATATAGTATTATATGTACTTAATATATAAAGTTATTTTTTCTCCAATTACATATTGTGAGAAAATAATTATTAATAATGGATTTCTAGGAGAAACCCAGACATTAGTTTTAGCAACTCCCTCCCCTTCACACCAGAAACTAGCTTTCAGCTTAACAAAAAGGAATGCAGATTGATTCTTTTGATTAGGTAGGGGAAGAAGCACACTTAGATCTTTGGAATTTGATCTCTAGGCCACCTCCCAAGTCATGTCAATCAATGGAGCTTAGACCAAAAGGAAGATAAAAATCTTGCTCTCCCTCTAGCTGCTAGCTCTCTTGGCTCAATAGCTAGGTATGTAATTGCTTAGGCCAGTAAGCCTGTGAGTGGGGAAGACAGGGAGACAGGCAGTCAATACTTTAATAATATGTGATATTAATTAATAATAAATGTTTACTGCTAAAACTGGTACAATAGTCATTAAGATATAAGATATAATTTAGTAATACTTTTAGAAAACCCAGCCTAGTCCCCCAATAATTTAAATAACTCAATGTTAAAACCATTTTTTTTGTGTGGTTTTTTTTTTTTTTTTGGTGGGGCAATGGGACTTAAGTGACTTGCCCAGGGTCACACAGCTAGTAAATGTCAAGTGTTTGAGGCCAGATTTGAACTCAGGTACTCCTGAATCCAGGGTCGGTGCTTTATCCATTGCGCCACCTAGCTGCTCCGTTAAAACCATTTTTTAACATTTGTGGGGGGGTTTTTTTTGTTTTTTTTTTTTAAAGTTTTGAGTTCTAAATTCCATCTTTCTCTCCTTCCTCCTACTCTCCATTCCCTGAGATGGTAAGCAATCAGATATAGGTTATACATGTGTAATCAAGTAAAACATTTCCATGTTAATCACTTAGTACAAGGCTTGAATTAAAAAAAAAATGAAAGTGAAAAATAGCATGCTTCAGTCTATATTCAGACAATATCAATTCTAATTCATTTATTTTTGACCTTTTATAATGTTTCCTATATTTTCTGTGAAGCAACTAATTTGTTTACATTTAAAGAATGAATGAGAGGGACAGCTAGATGGCACAGTGGTTAAAGCACCAGGACTGGATTCAGGAGTACCTGAGTTCAAATCCAGCCTCAGACACTTGACACTAGCTGTGTGACACTGGGCAAGTCACTTAACCCTCATTGCCCCGCAAAAAAAAAAACACAAAAAACAAAAAACAAGAATGAATGAGATGGCGCAGTGGATAAGCACAGGCCCTGGATTCAGGAGTACCTGAGTTCAAATCCGGCCTCAGACACTTACTAGCTGTGTGACCCTGGGCAAGTCACTTAACCCGAATTACCTCACCAAAAAAACAAAAACAACAACAACAAAAATAAATAAAGAATGAATGATAAATTCTCTTAACCTGAATCACTTCCTCTCCTTGCAAAGCCTCTATTTGCCTAGGTCGGCGTTGCCGGTCACTGTTCCCATGGCCGAGCTTGCCATAGTCTCCATCTCCCCAGCTGAAGACCTCACCACTTTCAGTTAAGGCCATGGAATGTCCATCAGAGCCACAAGAAGTTACTAGTTGTGTTACCACAAAGCCTACAAAAAAAAAAAGAAAAAAAAGGTAGCAATGCTATATAAAAATTTTTCTATTCATCTCTATCAGTTCTAAACTCTGTGCAGCCACAACATACTTGTCATAACAAATTCAAAGCATAACTAAGTTCTCTAAAAATATCCATAATGGCTTACTTATTTTAAAAATAAAATTTCCTTATTTATCTAGCAAAACTGTAGTTAGTTGTTGAAAAGAACCATCGCAAAGCTTAAGATAGAATAAATCCTATAAAATTAGAAGTTGTCTATTTTCTAGTTGTGATTCATATACTTTTATTTTTAGAAAATGTTCACTTTTACATTTCTAAAATTAAAAACAAGAGCTAGTCATTCCTTCAGGGAATTATTTGTTGATGTTTTTTCTTCTGGTAAAAACTCCCTCTGACAGAGAGGCGCTGCTCTGAAATCCTTTAACATGACTTTCTATTATCATGTGCAAACTATTTTGTTTTTAAATGAAATACATGTAAAATTATAGCAATGTCATTAAGGTAATTATGATTTATGCATTTAATTTGGGGGGGGGGGCAATGAGTGTTAAGTGACTTGCCCAGGGTCACACAGCTAGTAAGTGTCAAGTGTATGAGGCCACATTTGAACTCAGGTCCACCTGAATCCAGGGCTGGTACTTTATCCACTGTGCCACCTAGCTGACCCCTTATTTATGCATCTTCCAAGCATTTGATTATATTCTTCAGTGGCTCACAATGATATTTATAAGTTCCACAGATACTAACATTACTTAATAATTAACTTCAGAAACAATACTGCTAAAATGTAGCAATTAAAGCTGTATCCATGCATCTACCACATGCAAGAAAGAATTCAATATCTAGTTATTCATTTAAATTTATGTGAAAATGCTATACACACACATATATATCACATAAATGCATATATAGACCTTTGGATTTAATTTCATCTATCAATTAACTCCCAGAAAGTTTTGATGAAATCTACATTTTCAATTGAAAAAAAATGTAACCTTGTAATGCTGAAATAACTGTCAATACATGAAGGTCATCTGAATTGCCCTGTCCCAATCTGCCATAACTTCCTTCCCCACAAGCCAATACTGTGCCATTGGCCTGGATAACAAAGGTGCAATTCTGTCCACAAATGACCTGGAATTAAAAATACACATACAAATTTATTATATAAACATATACACATACTTAGGAGTCACACTTTAAATTTCTGTTAATATATAAGCTTTAAAATTACAACATGCTAAACAGTACTCTCTCAGGCTTGATATAAAGCTACCCGATCCTCAATCTTGAAGTTAAAGTAGCCATTTCTCCCTGACCATTACAATCCTGCTAGTTTATTAAGATGGCTATGAAAATAGCTTAACTCTTCCAGAGTTTTGTGAGATCCTGGATAACTTTGTTAGGAAAGAGAAGGTTTATTTCAGAGACTAGTACCAGGAGCAGATAAGTAATAGAGATTAGCAGGCAAAAATAGGTCCTACAAATCATGTGAAGTACAGAAAAAAGAAATACAGATCAGCAATCCCAACTCCAATTCAATAGATATTATTGATCATCTACTACTTCTAAAGTTCTATACTATCTGGGTTATGAGGACATATTGATGAAAAATGTCACAATTAATGCCCCTAAAAAAGTTACAACCCTTCCAGGGAGATACATACCAGAAACAAATAATTGTGATACAAGGCAGACTTGAATAAGTTTAAAGGAATATTCTAAGAAAGAGAGATCAAGGAATACTGGATTATGGTAGCATCTGAATGATAAATAAAGAGGAGGATTTCAAGATGGAAAAATATGAAGGTAGCTATTTCAGAAGAGGGATACAACCAAAACCAAAACATTATGAGGAGGAAAGGAAGAAATGATTGGTACAAGTCATAATGTAAAGTATATAAATGGAGATAGGGTGAAATAAGGCTAACAAGGTGGATGGAGCTAGACTATGAAGTGTTAGGCTTAGTATGTTTTTTGGGTTTGTTTTTTTTGGTGGGGCAGTGAGGTTTAAGTGACTTGCCCAGGGTCACACAGCTAGTAAGTGTCAAGTATCTGAGGTCGAATTTGAACTCAGGTCCTCCTGAATCCAGGGGTGGTACTTTATCCACTGCGCCACCTAGCTGCCCTTGGCTGAGTATGTTTTATCCTATAAGCAAAGGAATGACTTAAGTTTTTTGAGCAGGAGAGAATGTGATCAGACCTGAACACTAGTAAGATTATTTTGGCCATGAAAGATCAGTTAAAGAGTTGGGAGACTTAAGCATTGATTTTTTTTTTTTAAGGCTAAGAGAAACTTAGATGTCCAAAGAAGTATGCATGATTAAAAAAGGAAATCATTAATTAGGGGTCTCTATATATGCATGGTAAAAAATAGTAATATTTCTATAATAATTTTCTACATAATATTTCTATGAATACATACTAAGAAATGAATTATGATGACATAGTAATGAATTATGATACATAGTAATGAATTATGATGACAATTCACTTGGGAAAAAATTCACTTAAAAATCTATTAGAAATCATCTAAATTACATCTTTAAATTAACCTAAAGAAGCTAATTTTAGTAGAACTTTTTTTTTTTTTGGTAAAGTATACTTTATAATCACTTTACTTGGAATTCCTGACAATAAGGTCATGAAATATACATCTTTACCATAAAGTTATTGTCAGTGCTGGTATCAGAATTTTCAGCCCTTTAAAATGTCTCCTCTATCACTGAACCTAGTTACCTGTTGAGCTTGTGAGAATGAAGGAGCAGCAGCTGGAATCATCACGTTTCTACCAGCCTCAGCGAGCTGTCCATGCCTTCCAGCACCCCACAGATAGACGTCACATTTGCCTCCTAGATGCCAGTCCTAGAAAATCATAGACAATCATCTTAAAATCACTAATAGGGGAAACAGAAATTAAAGGAACTCTGAGATGTCACCTTAAATTCATTAAATTAGCAAAAATTACTTAAGAGGGCATCTGTCAGTGCTGTAGGGACAGTGAAGAAACAGAAACACCAACATGCTGCTGGTGGAGCTGTGAACTGATCCAAATGTTCTAGAAAAAATTTGAAATTTTGTAGGATGACCCACAAACTGTTCATATCTTTTGAATCAATCATCCTACTACTAGACATTTATCCAGCAAAGGGAATATCAAAAAAGGGGAAAGAGCCCAGATATAACAACATATTCACAGCAGCATTCTCTGGGGTAGTAGAAAGCTAAAAAGAAAGTAAGAGTCATTTGGGAAATGGCTGAATAAACTGTAGCATACAAATGTGATCCAATGTTACTGAGTCCTAAGGCCCAACAAATATAAGGCATTCAAGAACACTTTAAAGGACTGATGTAGAATTAAGACAGCAAAACCAACAGAAAAGTAAACACAACTAAAATGAAGCAAATAAAAACAACACTAAAATAAGATTAAACTCAAATTAATTTCAATGACCAATCTTGGTCCCAAAGAAGTGGGAAGGAAACATATCTATCCCTTCTCCATAAAGAAAATGGGGACATACAGGTGTGAAATGATGTATAAACTGTCAGATGCAGTCATTTTGTCATTCGGGTTTTGCTTAAATTTGTATTTATACAGGGGAGGAATCGAAGTGGGGGGAGTCATATTGGGAAATGATTCCAATATTTTAAAAAAGAATAAGTAAAAGCCATTAATTGTAGAAAATGTTTAATAAAAATTAATTACTCTACTTAAATAAAATGAGGTGTTCCATATGAGATCAAGGATACAATGACTAATTAAACTATGTGAAAAGAAAAACAATCATATTTGAATGTACTTCAAACATATATAAATCTCATTTTTACTAACCTCAGGTCTTGATGTTGCCCAAGACATAATCTGTTCATCCATACCATTAATCCATTTACTGTTATCCTGCAAAAGCACGTAACATATTAGGGTGAATATCATAATCAATATTTACTTATTACCTCCTGAAAGCTCAACTCCTGTTTCTAATTGGCAAGATTATGGTAAATTATAAAAACCCAAGAGAATGAACTGTAACAAAATTGTTATCAATGTTGCATGTTGATAAATATTTAAATGTCTACTCTGTGAAAAGTACTGGGTTTTACTGATTCAATATGCTCTCTATCATATTGTATTTTTAAAATATAAAAATATGCTTACAAAAATAGAGAAGAAAAATATATACTCTATCAATGGGCTGATCTACTTTGACATAAAGCAGCACTATTCTGGTCAGGCATCTATATTCTTTTTTTTTTTTTGCAGGCAATGGGTTTAAGTGACTTGCCCAGGGTCACACAGCTAGTAAGTGTCAAGTGTCAAGTGTCTGAGGCCGGATTTGAACTCAGGTACTCCTGAATCCAGGGCCGGTGCTTAACCACTGCGCCATCTAGCTGCCCCATCTATGTTCTTTATAAGGTTTTTGAAGCCAAACAGCCTTCAATGCAGTCAAAAGAAAATGCCATTATACTGCAGCCATAATAATGATGAGCTTCATGGGAATCTTTAAGAGTGATTATAAAGGTGGCCAGAATGAATAAAAATCGATTAAATTTGTTTAAATCAAATCATGTTCAAAGGAGAATGGTGCAATTATTTTTTAAAAGTACATTAATTAAGGGGCAGGTAGATGGCATAGTGGATAGAGCACCGGCCCTGGATTCAGGAGTACCTGAGTTCAAATCCGACCTCAGACACTTGACACTTACTAGCTGTATGACCCTGGGCAAGTCACTTAATCCCAATTGCCTCACCAAAAAAAAAAAAAAAAAATTACATTAGGAAATAAAAAACTAGTCTAAGATGAAAGAAAATGGAGTCTATCAAAGTTAACATCTGACTAATGCACTTTAGATTTTCTGTGATTATAGGTCTATTTCTATTTATAGGAGTTACTTGCTATCAAGTAATGTACTGTATCACAGGATCACAGGTCTGGAAGCAGGAGAGACTTTACTGTTCTTCTAGCCCAGTCTCCTTATTTACAGATGATGAAAGTGAGGGCCAAAAAGGTCTAAGTGACTTACTTCCCACTGGTCAGGCAGGTATTAAGGAGCAAAGATAGTATTCCCATTTGAGTATAGTGACTCAAGTTCAGCAGACCTTACTCTGCATCATGCTTGCTGTCTCTCACTTGGTCACAGGTGCTAGGAAATCTTATAACACCTCTCCCCAACCCAGCCAAAAATAAATATCGCTTTAGAGTAATTTACCATGAGGAATGCAAGTTCATCTTCTGGAACTGGCTCCAGGTCAGGGACAGTGAAGGACTCTGGAAACTGTGCTCCCTTTGCCAGCGCTTCAGCAGCTTTGATGGTGGTTGAGAAACATTCTAACCATGCCCATTCAGTGGGATTCCATGATGAAGGATCAGGAAGACAGCTCTGGTGATGAGGTGGTACTGGCGGGTTACATAAAAGCTGATCTAGATGCAGTCCAACAGCAAGCGAAGCCAGACATTGCATATAAGGACTATGAACGAGCTGATCCCCACAAACTACATGTGGCTAAAAGAAAATTTAAGGAATAGTTATGTTGAGAAAGGTAAACGAAGACGACTAAATTCCCTAAAATGTTTTTGAAGAGCTTAAAATAGCTTTTGAAAATTGATAAAATGTTCTTTTCATCTTAAAAAAATATCACCAAGTACAAAATGAAGAAATTCATGCGTGAGGTGACAATTCTGAAGGTGCTCAGGGGTTGAGTTTCAAGGCATCCAATAGGGGAAAATTCCAAAAGAATGGGAAAAATAACAGCACAGAGAGAGAGACAGAGAGAGACAGACAGAGACAGAGAGAGAACAAGGGAGTGCGAGAGAGTGAAAGAGCACATGTGTGTACTGGAAAGGACATTGTTACTAAGCCACTCATCTCTATAAAGTATTTATGGCAAAGGTTTCTATACATATTGAAGATATTCTTGATGAAAATGTAAAGGGAAATAGGCAGGATTTTGCAATTTCTTACAGGAGACAAGATGTGGAAAGCTGTAGAGATTACAATGTCCTATTTGCTGATTAAAAACAACAACAACCCACAACCCCTTAAGGGCATTTCTAGAACAAAGCATCTCTGAAGCATATGATAATTATACAAAATTACCCCAACAGATCCTACTACATGGATAGTCTCTGATTATAATAAATATCAAATAATGCATAAAGTAGGGAGATTTATGCTCACCAAATATATCTGTCATTGAGTGTGGCTTGCACAGTCCAAAAAAAAAAAGAGATTCCCTATATACAGATGACTGTCTGGTATGAACATATACGGGAAAGATCCCAATCAATGAGATCATGGTTCCATCAAAGCATCAAAATAAAAAAATTTTTAAAACCCACCAGTATTTCCCCTTGCACAGGCTACCCTACTGAGTTAGTTCACCAATATATGTATCTCAGCTAGGCACTGTAGATGAATGAGATATCCAGAATTGAATAGGTTAAAGAGTGAGGATCGATGATACATAGAAATATATAAAGTGCTTACCATCATGCTCCATGGCACAAAATCCAATTAAAAAAAAATACAAAACATAAATGTTCTCTTTATGATTATATATGGCTACACATCATTAAGCCCCTAAGCATTCCAAAGAATCAACATTTCAAATAACAGAAGAGCCAAAGGAGAAACACATGGTAGATGGAAAACTATAACATAATATGCACCCTGACTTTATTATAAAGTTGTATAAATGGCATAACTGAGGAAATAAATGCTTCCACAAGGAGGTGGATATAATCATGTAGGAAAAGAGAGGCAGGCAAAGTAAGTACTACACATGAACTCATTAAATATTTAAAGACCTGGAGAAAGCCTCTAGTAGCCTAGATAGACACTCAAGTGCCCTGAGTAGAAGAAAATGTAGGTAAGAATTACAGAGGATGAGAAAGAAGCTGGGTTATAATGTTGCACCAATAGAAACAGTGATGAGATCACTGATATATATATATATATATATATATATCTTAATGTTAAAAAATTTGATGAAAAGTTAAAAAATAGCACCAATTTCAATTTAACTAATAGAAATTAAAGTATTATGTCTAAATTATAAAGGGATTTCCTTTGGTAAAAAGAGATAGCCCGGGGGGGGGGGTGAGCAGGGCAATGAGGGTTAAGTGACTTGCCCAGGGTCACACAGCTAGTAAGTGTCAAGTATTTGAGGCCAGATTTGAACTCAGGTCCTTCTGAATCCAGGGCCAGTGCTTTATCCACTGCACTACCTAGTTGCCCGACGAGATAGCCTTTTAAAAAAATAATTCATCCTCCCAATATTCCACACAGAAATGATAAAGTTCTATGATAAAAAAAAAACAAATAGGTTGGTTCTGATACCCCAGTGAAATTAACATGATGATAAAATGCTGATGACACTAGAATAGGGTCAATGGCAAATCATTAAAAATAAACAAAAGTTTTGTTCAGATACCATATTCAGACTGGAAAGTAATGACTTCTTATGGGTGGGAATTATCTATCTCTATTAGTATATGTTTAAAGCAATTCTGATAAACTGAAAAAATATTCTATAAAGTCACTAGGAACGGGCAGCAATGGATATCTGAGAATTAATAATCAAAAGATAAACTGGAAAGTTAGTACACTTTAACAGAGAGGGCATCACAGACAGAGTAAGCAAGGAGGTGCTGGTAGCAGTCTCTTAGCAGGAAAGAGAAAAGTGATCATAACAAATATGAAGTGACTATTAATTGGATTCTGCTTGAGACTATCTGTGGACAATAATACTACCAGTAAGAATAAGGGGCAGCTAGGTGGCGCAGTGGACAGAGCACCGGCCCTGGATTCAGGAGGACCTGAGTTCAAATCTGGCCTCAGACACTCAACACTTACTAGTTTTGTGACCCTGGGCAAGTCACTTAACCCCAATTGCCTCACCAAAAAGAAAAAACAACAACAACAACAACAACAACAAAAAACCAAAAAAGAATAATACACATTTATAGAGCACTTTAAAGTTAGCAATATTCTTTTCACATGTTATATAGTTGATTATTGCCTGAGAAAGGATAAGCGAAGCAGCTATTTGTTGACATGACAAAGAATGGAGAGTTTAGCTGTCTTCCTAGGGTGTTCATCAAGGACATACAAGAGTGCCCAAATAAGGCATTTCTAGTGATTCAGACAGAGAAAAATAATTTTGCCTCCTCACTCTGGAATTTCACTCTACAACCTGGGACTTCTCACACCAGAACATCATTCTGCCCCTGAGACTTGTTCCTCTGATTGGATGGTTTTGCCCAGGCAAGTACACCTAGGTCAGTACTATCTTCATTCCTCTACAGCCTCCACACACACACACACACACACACACACACACACACACTCTCTCTCTCTCTCTCTCTCTCTCACACTCTTTTTGGTTACTTTTCATGTGTTGTCTTCCCCCATAGAAAGTAATCTCCTTTGAGGCAGGGACTGGTTTTTTCCACTTCTATCTGTATCACTAGCATTTAGCAGTGTCTGGCATGCTGTAAGTACTTAATAAATGCTTGTTGACTTGAAGGAACCCAGAAAGCACTAGCAGACATGAAGAAGTGAAGCATCTAGGGAAACAGGAGACGTTTTTACTACTACTAACTGCTGGAAGGACAAGGCTTTAGAAAAGAAGGGGAGATCTGGGGATTGAACAACTCGTTAAGAAGATATTATCTGTGGATTTAGATTTGGAATGATGGATTGCAATTGATGAGATGGTTAAAAAAATTACGGAATCTTGAGAATCTGATCAAATAGGCTATAAATTAAAGATGGTGAGATGGAGAAAACTGCCCTTATATCTCCATTGAGTCAGACATCACAGAGTAGCAGGTACAATAAAGTATAAGGAACAGTAGAGATAATCAGTAATTCGCAGAAAGAAATTCCCAAGAGTCAGTAACAGGAAATATCTTCTCAGATATCTCTATACAAATTTATGTACCTAAAAAGATGACAATGGTAGCAGACATTTATATAGTGCTTTAAGGTTTGCAAAGTGATTTATATGCATTATGGAATGTATATTTGATATAGGAATAGAATAGAAACAAGAAGTAGGTCCCCCCCCCCACTTAAGATCTTCTAGCAAAGGATGCATTGCCACTTTACAAATATGCTGTAAAGTTCATTTTTGTTTAAGTTTAGATTGGACTCGATGGCCTTGAAGGATTCTTACAATTCTGAGAAATTTTAATTCTTTGACCTGTGACTAGAATATGGCTCTAGAAGGGTAGAAGGGTGTATCTTAATCAAAAGTATTAGAATAGATAAAAAGAAGTGGTGGAATAATATATCAAGAAAGTATATTCACATAAGGAAATCCAAGAACCTGAAATTAAAATCATGGTAGAGAGCATTTGAATGAGAATAAATAGAGAGAAAAACAGAAATAACACTGGTATGGGAATATACTAATGACCATTGGGACAGAGGAGACAACTTATAAAAAGTTTTGGAAACATTGCAATCTAGGCATCTAGAATCTAGATTTTAACAATTGAGGGAAGAATTCTCTATCAAAAGAAGAGCTGGCAATCTCTTAATAATTAATGAATGCTGGCAATCCCTTAATAATTTCATTCTTCTTAAAGTAGGAGAAGCAAGCAAGAAGACTACTATTCCAGATCTGATTTTTATCCACAAAGAGAATTTTATGGTGATGTAGAAATAATGGGAAGCTTAGAAGAAAACAGCCCACTTTAGAATTTGTGTTAGAAAGAAGAGAACTGGGGCAGCTAGGTGGCGCAGTGGATAGAGCACCAGCCCTGGAGTCAGGAGTACCTGAGTTCAAATCCGGCCTCAGACACTTAACACTTACTAGCTGTGTGACCCTGGGCAAGTCACTTAATCCCAATTGCCTCACTAAAAAAAAAGAAAGAAAGAAAGAAAGAAAGAAAGAAAGAAAGAAAGAAAGAAAGAAAGAAAGAAAGAAAGAAAGAAAGAAAGAAAGAAAGAAAGAAAGAAGAGAACCATGTATATAGTCTGACACATACTTTAATTTTCAGGTGAACAAATTTTAGAGTTCAGAGAAAGGATAGATACAATCCAAGTACCTAAAATTCAATTAGGAAAGTTGACTCAAAAAGATTGAGAAACTCATAAGAAACTCTTTGCACAAAAACAAAAATAGGAAAAGAAACTGTTGAGAGATCACTGTATATTTACAAAGAGCTCAACAATTTATAAAGAAAATGCATGATAGATGGAAGCAAGAGCAAATGAAGGAAGATGAAAATAAAAGAATACATCTGTAAGAACAGTGTCAAGTACACTGAAGTTCAGAATGAACTAAGACTGATAATGAATTCTAAAAATAAAAAAAGGGGACTGTCTTTTTTAAAGTTATGTTGAGGGAAAGAGAAACGTTAAAATAAGGGATAGGGAGAGGACCACTTTTCAGAGTGGATGGGGCAGAAAAGGAAGACACAAAGAAAGATTATTTAACTCTATTTTGCTTCTGTTTTCTCTACCATGGAGAAAGATGTTTGAAAAGCAAACTTAACAAGAAACGGAAACCATAATTTATGGAGATGAATAAAAAAAGCAACCAAGCAGACCCCAATAAGTTCAAATTACTAGACCCTTACAACTGTCAATCCACTGTCAGATGGTCTTTGAAAAATTGTGGGGGAGACTTTTGAGTCACATGACTAAACAAGATGGAGGATTAGCCATTTTCTCTGATCCTCACAACCTCTTCAAAACAGAAATTATGTGGCAAAGATAAAGTCACTTCACCTAACTCCAAAGTCCAGAAGACCAGTAACCCAAATGAAGGTAAAATTCCAAAAAATAACAACCAACTTGCACTCACACAGAACCTCCTTCCTCACACACCAGGCAGCAAGGTTGCACTGGCCACCTGACTCATGGGCTTGTAACAATTTCAGTGCCCTGGAGATCCAAGCTCCAGATTGCTTATATTTGCTGAGGCCTCAATAGCCAATGCCACAGCAGCATTTTCTGCAGGAGGAGGAAGTAGCTGGGATGGGGTGGGGTGGGGGGTATAAGAGGGAACAGGGCAAGTCACAGGTTGGCCACATAATAGAATTCAACCACAAACTCTAATCACAGCTCTCTTTCACTCAGTGCCAGGAATTCCCAACTCCAAAGGTCTGAAATCTGGCCAGACTACAAACCCAGCCTGCCAGCATTCTGCACTGGTAGGCCAGAGAACTGAGATATAGAGGGAACAGGATATGCTGTGTCTGGAGAAGCCATTGCAGCCCACTAAACCCTAGAGAAAGAGTTCAGCATTAAGAGGGGCCAGTTCTGTCCCCACAAAATTCACCTGGGGCAGAGGACTAGGCTGATGAATTGTCCAGCATGCAAGAAGACACTGAGATCCAGTTCCCAGGGAAACCACTATTAAAAGGGTGGGAGTTCAAAAGTGAGCAATAAGGGAAAATGGAGGAGGGGGGGGCAGGTTTGGAGACTGAAATTACCATCTCAGATGAAAGAAAACTCAAAAATCTTTAGTATAAGGATACACCAACAAGGGAAACATTTAACTGCAGAAAGAAAAAAGGCCTCCAGATCTGAAAACAAGTTCAGGTACCTATGAATAATTAATACAAAATAGAGAAAAATTATTGAATAACTGAGGATCCTGTGGATTCTGAGAACACAGTACTACAACATACCATTCCTGAGTGGTTTAAAAAAAAAATGAGAATTCTGATGGCTGAATTTATGACCTGCACAGCAGAAATAATTGACACAATAGAAAAATCTGAATCTACAGAATGACACAGGAGGTGTCTCAATTTTTTACAAAGGAACAAGAATGCACTCTGCAAATAATAGGCTGATTTACTCAAAGTCAATTCCTGTCAAAATCCTGGAATACACTATTACAGGAAAAGTTAAGAGCCAGCATAACAACATTATTAAACAAGACTAACCTCACTTCCTCTTCAGAAAGAAAATAAATCAATAAATCAGAGGGGTACAGAAGATTTAATTTACATAGCTTTAGCAAGGCATACAGTCTATTTTTTTTTTAAGTGAGGCAATTGGGGTTAAGTGACTTGCCCAGGGTCACACAGCTAGTTAAGTGTTAAGTGTCTGAGGCTGGATTTGAACTCAGGTACTCCTGACTCCAGGGCCAGTGCTCTATCCACTGGGCGATCTAGCTGCCCAAGGCATACAGTCTAAATGATAATAGTTGCATGGATTCAGAAGTGGGGAGATCTCTAGTCAATTGCTAGAGTAACCAATTATTTTCTCTGCACTATTCAGTATTTTTACACAATGCTTAATGAAGAGTAGAAACTTAACAAAAGCTTAACAATTAGAAATGTCCAAAAGTGGAATGGAATTGCCTAAGAGCTGGTCAGTTTCCCCTTACCAGAGATCTTCAAGCAAAGGATAGATAATCACTTCTCGGAGATGTTATGGAGAGAAACCCTATTCAGATACAGTTTAGCAAATATAGGCTCAAAGTTTCTGTGAGCTTAGGAAAGGCACATTCATTTCAATGCATTCTGTCAAAAACCATGCCCTATTTACTTTGCTTTGTATTTTATTCATGATTTCACCCTCTCCAGTATAACATACATCTTTTCTCATATTCCAAACAATGGGTAAAGAAAAAAAGGTATACTCTTTGTTCCTCATTCCCACTTTTTTTTTTTTTTTTAGTGAGGCAATTGGGGTTAAGTGACTTGCCCAGGGTCACACAGCTAGTAAGTGTTAAGTGTCTAAGGCCGGATTTGAACTCAGGTACTCCTGACTCCAAGGCCAGTGCTCTATCCACTGCGCCATCTAGCTGCTCCCTCATTCCCACTTTTAAACATGCCCAATTTCTGCCTTGACTCTCATTTTTCAGATGCATTTCATCCATCTCAATCACCCTATATAGATCTGAGTTTCTGTTACCTACCAATACCTAGGAAATTCTCCCTCCTACATCAAGGACTTCAATATTATTCTCAAAGTTTTCCTCTTGATCTCAACTTCTGCTTTTAGTCTTCTTAATTCATGCATAGGAATGGTCAAAAACTTCATCTCACCATCATCCATCACCATTCAATTTCATGATCCAGAACTATATCTCCTTCCACCAGCCACAGTCTATCCTCCCATTCTCCCTTTGCTTTATTCCTAAATCTACTATTTGTCCTCACCATGACGTCAAATAATTTCATCCCTCCCTATTTTCCCAGTCCATCACTCGCTTTTTTCCCTTAAAAATCCCAATATTCTAGTTAAACATTCAACTACACATTGCCCCCGCCATCTCCCTCCCCTTTAGTCCCTCTCTTCTTTGTCCTCTCATTATTCATGCCTTGTCAAAGACTAATAATAAGTTACTCCCACCATCAGCTTTCACTGCTCTTTCTAGCATGCTGCTGAAAGCAACTGGAAGAAATCACATAATCATGCTAGTTTCTCTACTAAATCATGTTATATATCCTCAATTGAGTCCTCATTTAAAAAAAAAATTGTTTTAGTTCTAAAATCTCTCCCTCATTCCTCCCCTTACCCCATTCTATTAGGAAAACAAGATTCCCTATTTCAAGTATGTACAATCTTGCAAAACAAATTCCTGCATTTGTAACGTCCAAGTAAAAGAAAAAAAGACAGTGAAGAAAATATATAATAAACTATGCTCTGAGTCCATCAGCTCTCTGTCTGGAGAAGGATAGCATGTTTCATACCAAGTCTTTTGGAACTGTGGTTGGTTATGGTGTTGATCAGAGTTACTAAGTCTTTCAAAGTTGAATATCTTTACAATATTGCTTGCTGTTATTGTATACATTGTTCTCCTACTTCTGCTCACTTCACTTTGCATCAGTTCACACAAGTTTTCCTAAGCTTCTCTGAAAGGATCCCCTTTATCATTTCTTATATCACAATAGTATTCCAATGGAATTAATTGTTCCAATAGAATTGTTCTTTAAATGTTTGGTAGAATTTGCTCGTAAATCCAAATGGTCCTGGAGTTTTCTGGAGGGAGGGGTAGGAACATTTATGGTTATTACAATTTCTTTTTCTAAGATAGGGCTATTTAATATTTTATTTGCTGTTCTGTTAATCAAGGCAATCTGTATTTTTGTAAATATTCATTGATGTTGTTAGTTTTACTTGGCATATAGTGGGGAAAGTAGCTCCTTGCTTTTATTTTTTCATTAGTTGTGAATTTACCTTTTTTACTTCTGGTAATGATAATTTGCTTTTTAAAAAAATCAAATTAGCTATTAGATTATCTATTTTTTTTCTTTTAAGAAACCAGTTTCTAGTTTTATTAATTTTGTTAATATTCTCTTTCATTTTTGGATCTATTTTGGTGTTTAATTGGGGGAGGGAGATTTACTTTGTTTTTCTAGTTTTTTCTCTCTCCTATTGATGAAAGAGTTTAGAGATATAAATTTTCCTCTAATTACTACTTTGGAGGGCATGTCACAAATTTTGTATACTTTCATTGTCATCTTTAATGAAGTTATTGTTTCTATGATTTGTTCTTCAACTATTATGATTTCTTCTAAACATTCTTTAGGATTGTTAGTGTTTAAATAATTTTTAGTCTTTGCTTCAAAGGTGCTTTATTGACTATAATTTTAATTGCATTTAAGATACTTTAATATTTATACTTTTCTGCATTTTCTAAGGTTTTTATGCCCTAGACAATTTTCATGAAGGTGCCATGCACAAATGAAAATTAGGTACAATACTTTCTGTGCTTATTCAATATTCTCTAGAGGTCTATCATATCTAACTTTTCTAAAATTATAATCAGGATCTAAATTTTCTTTATGCTTATTATTTGGATCTATTTAGTTAGGTCTGAGAGGTAAAATTAGCGCCTCATTCCACTATCATAGTTCTACTGTCTATTTATCCTGTAACTGATTTAACTTTTATAAATTTAGACACTGTTTCATGCAAATAGTTTTTTTGGGTGGGGGGTGAGGCAATGAGGGTTAAGTGACTTGCCCAGGGTCACACAGCTAGCAAGTGTCAAGTGTAATGCAGATATTTTAATACTGTGATATAATTCACTGCCTAGGGCACCTTTTAGCAAAAGGTCATTTCCCTGTTCCTCTTTAACTTAGGTCTATTTTTGTTTTTTTCTTTGTCTGAGAATACGATTGTAGCCCTACCACTTTAACTTCACCTGAAGTGTAATAGATTTTTCCCTCTAGCTCCTTATTTAATTCTGTATCTTTGTTTCTAGTATGTTTGGTGTTTTTAAAAAATATATTCTAGTTGCCAATCCACTTCATGAGTGAATTCATCCCATTCACTTTCACAGTTCTGATAGCTATGTATTTCCCTCTATCCTATTCTTTTAAAAGTACACTCTTATTCCTGCTACCTCTTTAAAAGTCTGTTTTGCTTCTGACTAATACCTCCTTTAATCTATCTGTTGTTCTTCAGACACAGCTCACATATACCTCTAGTCCATTTTCAGTTATGCTGAGAAGCTGCCAGCTTGGTTGTCTGTACTGGTGATGGCCTCCTCTCTCATGGAGGTAGCCCATGGACTTTTAACTTTTATGCAGTTGTGGGATGGAAGAAATAACTTACTATAGTTTCTCATTAGATTTCTTGATCGCTATTAGATCTAGTACAAATTTTGGGTTTTTGCTTGAGTGGGTTTAAGGGAGCTGGACAGTTGGCTTCTTTTTAAGCAGCTATTTTAGCCATAAGTCCAAGATACAATTTCATCCTGTGCCTTCTGTGACAGATCTTTCTTGGTTCTCTTGCAACCTTGTCTTATCATTCCTTCTCAGTCTCCTTTGCTGGATTCTCATCTACATGTATATATCCCTCAAAACTCTGTCTTTTTCTCTTTCTACCTTCTCCTGGGGTGATATCAATCAGATCCTATTAGTATAGTAATTATTCTCCCAATTATCTGTATGTATGTATGTATGTATGTATGTATGTATGTATGTATGTATGTATGTATGTATTTATTTATTCATTCATTCATTTATTTATTTTTAGTGAGGCAATTGGGGTTAAGTGACTTGCCCAGGGTCACACAGCTAGTAAGTGTTAAGTGTCTGAGGCTGGATTTGAACTCAGGTACTCCTGACTCCAGGGCCGGTGCTCTATCCACTGCACCACCTAGCTGCCCCTGTATTTATTTTTTATCTCCTTCATATTTACTTATCTTGGTATGTGTTGTATTTGCCCAGTATGAGCTCCATAAATGAAGGGTCCGTTTTTTTGTTTGTTTGTTTGGGGTTAAGTGACTTGCCCAGGGTCACATAACTAGTGTCAAGTGTCAGAGGCCAAATTTGAATTCAGGTCCTCCTGAATATAGGGCCGGTGCTTTATCCATTGTGCCACCTAACTGCCCCAGGGTCCATTTTTTTTATGTCTTTGCACTCCCAAGGCCTAGAATAGTATCTTGAAGGTAACAGCCATTTTACAAGACCTTACTGAAATGAATTTTGGGACACTTCAACAAATATGTATCAAGGACCTCCTATACAGAAGATTCTAGGGAATAAAGATACAACACTGTCAAAGAAGTACTCCTGACATGAGTAACTCCATTTTAAATCTGTAACAAACACACACACTCTAAAACCCAAAATATGTAAACACTCAGACTGTTTAGATGGACAGGTCAAGATGGCCAGATTTGTTTATTAACTATCTATAATCCACCTATTACTTGTTTATTATCTATGTCTATTATCTGTCAACCTGAAGTAATCCAATATATTCTATATTGGTACAATCTTAGTGATTACATTAGCAAAAAGTTAATTGGTCAAGTTCCCTCTAAAAGGGGTGAACAGAATTTTTGTTTTTGTTTTGGTCTTAATGAGAGTAAAGAGTGAGAGAAGGTGAATTTGCTGATTGGAAAAATAAATTTTATGAAAATAAAAGAGAACACTGGACCCAAGTGTCACTTATAATCAAGACGGAATAGTCTGATGTGACAAAGAAGACCAAGACTAAGCCCAAACAAAGTCAAATCAGCTAAGTCCACACTGGTAATGATCTAAGATTTGAGAAGAAACTACACTGAGCCTCTTGGATCCTAGATCACAGAGGCGACTAACTACAAATTCACCAGAGCTCAGACCAGGTGGGGTCTTGGTCCTCAGAAAACAATGACCACAACCACCAGTTCTGCCTGCCTGGATTTAGTTCCAAATCTTGGACCTCTGATGACCATCATCACTTCCACCCTTTTAGGAGTAATGAGCTTATTTTGATAGTTTGAATAGAATGTTCAGTAGGGGATTCATTCCCTATAGTATTTCTCAGGGATCTTAGGTTATTCATATTGTATTCTGTGGTTTTCAGAGCATGGTTAATAGAGTATTTCCTTCACTGATAATTTGGATGATTAGGTAAACTGAGTGATCCAAAAATGCATATACTGACTGAAGTAAATAAAAGAAATTTGATTAACCAATGGAATATTCTGCCTTTCTTTAGAGGGTAGGTTCTCAGTTTTGGCCATTATTTTTCACATAATGCCTTAGGAACTTGTACTAAAGATGTCAATAAAAGAAGTTCAACAAACATAAACACTAGAATTAAGAAGTTTATGATCAGGGGCAGCTAGGTGGTACAGTGGATAGAGCACCAGCCCTGGAGTCAGGAGTACCTGAGTTCAAATCCGGCCTCAGACACTTAACACTTACTAGCTGTGTGACCTTGGGCAAGTCACTTAACCCCAACTGCCTCACTTAAAAAAAAAAGGAGTTTATGATCTAATAGGAAAAAGATATGTACACAAATAATTGTGATACAAATAAAGGAGTGTGAGAAAAATGCAAAGTAGAACTCTAAGCAAAAAAACAACTAAAACTAACTATGAGCCATGTGAGGTAGAGAAAAGCACTTTCACTTTTGCTTGGGGGTTGGAGTGGGGGGTAGGGGAGTGGGAGAAAGAGGGGGGAGAGATAAGGGAAGGCTTCATATAGAAGCTGGGCCATAAAGAAAGGGAAGATATAAAGATATTTTTGGAGTCCCAGGTCCTGGAAATGAAATATGCAAAGAAAATGGAGAATGCTCTATAGATAAGACCATGAGCTAGACAAAAGTCCAGTATGGCTAAATGCTTGTGCAGACTTACATGAAAGTTAGTTGTACAAAATAAACCTGTGAAGATGAGTTGTAGGCAGACAGACTGTGAAGAGCCTTGAAAGCCAGGACCAGAACTGGATGGATAGATAGACAGACAGATGCTCAGGCAATGGGGAATTTCTAGAGATTTTTGAGGAGGAGATAGAATATAATCAAAGCAGTGCATTAGTAAGAATACCAGTAGGGGAAGAGATGTGAAGGATGGATTAAGACAGAAGCATTTAGAGACAGAAATACCTGGTATAATGAGGCCATTAAAATAGTCTAAATAAGAAGGAATAAGAGTTTAAATAAGTTTCTGTAAGAGTGTGGGAGTGGAAAAATTACATTGAGAAAGTTTTAGACACTTACAGGGTTTTAAGTTTGAATTTAGGTTTAGCTTCCTACCTTTTCATACGCATACTGTTCCTGAAGCATTATGGGTAGTCGTTCCAAGAAGGCTCTCATGCAGGGAGCCATGTTTAATCCCAAAACACCTTGTTGCTTCAAGGCAGTCCTACACGTTGCTAGAACATGATTGGCAGCTACCCATTCTGATGTGCAACTTACAACCAAAACATCCTGGTTAAAAGACAATATACACAATTAATATGTGGAAGAAAAAATAAAGGTCTATTATGTTACTATCATTTCAAAAACTTTTTTCAATGACTGAATGAAATAGAAATAAAATGCAGTCTCAAACATAGATATCTGTTTATTGTACATTCTGTTCTTCAATTTTACCTTCTATGAAATCGTATATTATGCTCCACGTTTAAGGATGAAATAAACTAAGGAAATAAGTCTTAGCTATGTTAACGAAGTATTTCTCCTTTGTTACTGTTCATCTGTTTGGTCGTGTCTGACTCTTCATGACCATCTCCAAAAGTCTGTTCAAGCTCATGGCTATTGCTTCCATGACATGACCCACCTCATCCTCTATCATCCCCTTCTCCTTTTGCCTTCAATCTTTCCCAATATCAGGGTCTTATCCAGTGAGTCTTGTTTTCGCATTATATGGCCAAAGTATTTAAGCTTCAGTTTCAGTATATGTCCTTTTTATTTTTATCTAGTACATCTTTTTTTTGGGGGGGGGCAGGGCAAATGAGGGTTAAGTGACTTGCCCAGGGTCACACAGCTAGTAAGTGTCAGGTGTTTCATGCCGGATTTGAACTCAGGTCCTCCTGAATCCAGGGCCAGTGCTTTATCCACCATGCCACCTAGTTGCCCCCTAGTATGTCCTTCTAATGAGTACTCTGAATTAATATTAATTTCTTTTAAGTACTGATTCATTTGATTTCCTTGCTGTCCAAGGGACTCTCAAAAGACTTTTCCAAGACCCCAAATCCAAAGCCTTAATTCCGTAGCATTCAGCTTTCCTTATAGTCCAACTTTCATACCCATATATTACTACTAGAAAAACCATAGCTTTGACTACATGGATCTTTGTTGGAAAGGGGATGTCTCTGCTTTTTAGTATGCTGTCCAGATTTTCTATAGCTTTCTTTCCAAGGAAAAAGTGTCTTTTAGAATGAATTTACAATGAATCTAGTCTTTTAAAAAGAGCTACTTGCCTACTGGTTAGGATTCATTAAACACAAAATCCAGCACCTTTCAAAATTCTCTTAAGTCCACCAGAACCCAAGAAGAAGCTATATTTCCTTCTACTTCTAGAAGCAGGAAGAATTAAAAGTAAATACAGCTCCAACTTCTGCCCTCCACTTTTTTCTGACTACTTATTAAATCTAGTGGGGTGTCTGTAATGTGTGCAATTCTTACTTGAACATACTTCTTTAAAGAATGTTTTATGCAGCTTCAAAACAATAATATATGTAGTAACTATCACAAAATTATTTTACAGTAGAAGCTAATAACTTTACTAACATTAAATTTGCAAACTAAAATGCAGACTTCATAGGTATTTTTTTTTAGGACAAATAATCTGACCTAGTTTGGCACAATCTTAAAATGTTCATTAGGGGAATCAATAAACAAATCTTTCTTGATTTACATGAAAATAAAATAACTTGACAAGAACATGGGGGCAATGTGATAGACTAGGAAGAAGTGAGAGTCAAAAGACTTCATTTCTTGTCTTGCCTTTATTGCTTTCTAGTTGTGTGACTTTAAGCAAATCATGCAATCTTTCTAAGTTTGCTTCAGATGTAAATTGAAGGGGCTGGCCTAGATGAGCCATGAGGTTCCTTCATCTCTATAATCTTTGATTCTCTATAACTAAAAGGTTACCTTCGATCTGTTAGAGCAAGCAGCTACCCCAACATCAGGAATCCACACTGTGGTCTGAATCGCTCCAGATCCTATCACAACAGTTTGCAATATTGAACCATCCTGAAATGAAGTAAATTTATATTTTAATTCTTACTGATAATTTAAAATACCTATTTTTATTTCCAGAACTACATTCTAAATAACTAACCCTTCAAACATATATGCATCTTTGTCCACTGTGTGTCTTTTACTAACTCATATCACATAAGTTAGTCTTCAAAGTATTTCTGACCTATTGCAATAATCAAGGACAGAAGATTCTGAAAAGAAATTATATCTTCAAAATAAGACATATTATCAAGTAAAATATTGTGGGGATTGCCTGGGTTCATTTAAATACAATTATTTAAGCAAATGTAAAAATTCTACTTTTTAATAAAGTTTATGTCCTTACCCTTAAAGACCAAATGTTCATAAGCCCACCAAGTCCACCAGATACCAATGCTAAACCATCAGAACTGAAGGCAACTGTACGAACAGGAGTGATGTGCCCTTTCAACTGATAAAGACACTTGGCACCTGCAGATTTTTTGTAGTTATCCTGTAATTAATTTTCACAGTTATAGATCTTGAAAGAAAAACAGTCCTCACAAATCCTAAGCTTGGTGGTTATAAATATTTCCCTATTTGTATATTAACAAAGAATTAAAAATAAAAGACAAGACTTATTTTTAGCATAATTGCATAAACTATTCAAGTATAACTGAAATTAGACTTAGGACTTTTAAAACACAATTTGCTTATCTAGTTTTATTTTCTTTGAACCGCCAGAAATTATTACATCGCTCAACTTTGTTCAAACATTTTTACACTGCTCTGTGTACTAACTGATACACAAAGAGGAAATAAACTCTGGTTATAGAAGTTTTCAGAACTGTTCTATTTTAGTCTTTTTAAAACATAAGCCTACATTCAAGAACTACTGGAGTAAGTCACGAGATGTGGGTAGTATAACTCTCTGGCTTCAACTTTCTTGAAGATATGAATATATTGGATGAAATGAGGGCTCATAGTTTTTTTTTCAGATCCAATATTTTAATGATCCTGTGATCCCATTTCAACACAATTTGATATGTTAATTAGCAAGACTAGATACTGGTAAAACTGTAAAGCAGGCCAGATTTATCTTTAGTTACTTCCCACTTCTTTTGCAGCTTTCACTCGTTTTGAGTGGTTGGCCTTCCCCATCAGACTGTTCCTTCTCTGTGTTCATTGAGGAAAAGTCTTGCTGAATTCATTCACACGCAAATATTAGAGATTCAATTTATTATGCATTTCAGAAGGATCTTTATCTTGGATCAAAGGATGAGGTCAATATAAAGAGCTAAGTCTCTAACAGTAGAACTTTAGACTTCAGGTGGCAGGGAGAAGAGGGAGGAACTTTTCTGGCCCCCTTCAAATAATACCACAAAATTCTCTAAGGCCATCCTACAAAAGTCCAACTTTGTCAGTATAAGCAGAACCAATCATCACCAATAATTATTTAGTTAAAAATCAGTAAGTACAGCATAGTATATAACTCCATTAAAAAAAACACAGAATGTAAAATGATTTTATAATGAAATAAATCTACTTTAGAGCAAATAAACTCAATTACAGTTCACTAAGGTCAAAAGTTCTAATGACCCTTTAAAATTCTCTAAAAATTGTCTTATTTTTGGCATCTGCTGAATGGGTTCAAATAGGTAAGCCCTTTTCAACAAGTCCTATAACATACTGAATAATTTACCTTGCCATTTGATTCTTGTTCCCACCATTCTTCAGAACTAGTTAAGCTAGTCTGTAATATATTCAATGCATCTTGGGAAACACGCCACACACACACTAAACCATTTTGACAACCACTAAAAGAAAAGATAGATCACACAAAACCAGAAAATGTATAAGTGTATGTTCAACAAGCATATAGTTTATGAGATAACACCAACAAAAATATTATTCAATACTTTACATGGTATCCCCATATATTATTTCTATTTATTTATTTATTCATTCATTCATTCATTCATTCAATTTATTGAGGCAATTGGGGGGTTAAGTGATTTGCCCAGGGTCACACAGCTAGTAAGTGTTAAGTATCTGAGGCCGGATTTGATCAGGTACTCCTGACTCCAGGGCCGTTGCTCTATCCACTGCGCCACCTAGCTGCCCCTATTATTTCTATATAACATTGTGTATTTGGGTGGGTCAAGTATTAGGGGACTATGGTTCTGTGATTTCATTCACATGAGGAACTCCTAGTAAGGAAACTTCTTCTACCAATGCAGAATGGTAGCTATTCTACAACTTATATTGGAGAGTGGCCTGGAATAGTGAAAAATGAAGGGGCTCATTAAGGGTCCCCCAGCCAAATGCATTAGGGATATTACTTGAATTCAGATCTAATTCCAATCTATAACCACTCTTATATCATGCTACCTATGCAATAAATGTCCCATAATTTTATTCCGTTTTTTCACTTCTCTATACAATGGACCTGTGCATCTTATTCTTTCCACACTACAGTTAGACATTTCATTGAGTGAATTAAAAAAATTCAAGACTGAATACAGGCTATAAGAGAATGGTAACATACGTAGCAATCAATAATTGCAACTTGGGTCCTTTCCCTGGGAGGCTGCACCAAGCAATGCCATTCACGATTGATGAGTGTGAAAGTGAATGTAAACATCTCCAACAACCTCCCACAGGCCCCCAGAGCTTCACATTTTCTTCTTTGGCACAAGTCATAAGAATCTGACCAGTTGGATCCCACTTCATAGAAACAAGAGTGTCCTTAAAAATGGAAAGAAAAAAAAAGGAAATTCAATAAAACATCTCTTTTTAGAGGGCCTTTTTGTTTTTGTTTTTTTTGCTGGGCAGTTGGGGTTAAGTGACTTGCCCAGGGTCACACAGCTAGTAAGTGTTAAGTGTCTGAGGTCGGATTTGAACTCAGGTCCTCCTGAATCCAGGGCCGGTGCTCTATCCACTGTGCCACCTAGCTGCCCCTTAGAGGACTTTTTTTTTTTTAGTGAGGCAATTGGGGTTAAGTGACTTGCCCAGGGTCACACAGCTAGTAAGTGTGTGTTAAGTGTCTGAGGCCGAATTTGAACTCAGGTACTCCTGACTCCAGGGCCAGTGCTCTATCCACTGCACCACCTAGCTGCCCCCTTAGAGGACCTTTTAATCAAAAAGGAAGCAGACAAGTAAATTGATTTATATTTCACAAGTTTCAGCATTTAAAATAGAGCACATAATCAGTAGAACTTGTCTTTAAATGAAGATAACGAATATTTTTGCTACTTAATTACTCTGAAATCTACACCTTCCACAAGTGTTATCATCTGTGTGCAGATTCTACCAAATCATTACATTTCAATTAAAGGCTGAACTTCTTGAAGAGCTATATACTGCTTTAAAATGTCTATCCAAACTAAATGCACACACAAAATTTTTAAGATACCATCATTTTAATCAGTGAAAATAAGAAGAGCTGATGACCTGAAAAAAATGGCTATACCTTATGTGCATCAACCAGAATAATTCCTCCTTTTTCAAGTGGTTCCTTCATTCCTAACAACAATTTGCCATCAAAATATCCCACTGCAAAAGGTCTATCTTCACTGAACCAGGCAATGCAGGTAACAGATACTAGAAAACAAAACAAATAAACTAGTTTAGTCAGTAACAATTTAATAGAAACTGGTAATATAGGCAATGATTTAAATTAATGAAGCAAATAACATAGGTAATCTTTCCAAATTCCCTTGAATGCATTTAGACTAAATATCAAAGATAAAAATTACGTGAGTTCCACATGCAACCCTAGTACCTTTTAAGTACTATTCTTGAGTGATAAGAATAATTTCATTTGGGGCTTTCATTCTTTTTAAGATATTTACCAGAAAATAGTGACAATCCTAATAAGTACCTTCCTTGCTTTTATACTCATTCTCTTCCCCCACTCTTTCATCTCTGTTATACCCCAAAGTGGAGAACCAAACATCTTAAGTCAATGTTGTCTAGCATGGGGATGAAGAAGTTAGTGAAAGGGGTCTACACAAATCCACATGCTGTCCCAAAACATTCTCATTCTAATTTTTATTTAACTGTGAAGAAATATTCAATTTGATTCGCTATGATAAGCAAACCTGCTTCTGTAAACTAAATATCTCAACTAAATATGCTTTACCATGCGTGAAGCTGCTGTTGTTATTGATTAAATACTAACTCAAAAGTGCAACTGAACAGATTGTAGCTTTGATTCATTATGTAGGGGAACCCAAACATTTCTTTTTTTTTTTTTTTTAAAGTGAGGCAATTGGGGTTAAGTGACTTGCCCAGGGTCACACAGCTAGTAAGTATTAAGTGTCTGAGGCCGGATTTGAACTCAGGTACTCCTGACTCCAGGGCCGGTGCTCTATCCACTGCGCCACCTAGCCGCCCCCAAACATTTCTTATGTAAAAAAAGAGATTCTCATATTTGAAAAGGCTGGCAACAAGTGACCTGAGTCATAAAACAAAATGTGTAGATATTTTTATATAAGACATATTACTTGTTATTTGCTCTCTACTTTTCCAAAATGCCCCACTTGATATGTCTGGTCATTAAATGTCTATTAGCTGATCTTTAAATAAAACCTATGTGAGAACAGACAGTTTTAAATAAATCTCTAACACTCCTTTCTAATTGGTCAATTGATGGTAACAGGGTTTCCATAAATAAATTAGTAAAATCAACTAGCTTTCCACTGTTTTTTTCAAAGGTCAATAAAACATTGGAATGGGAATCAGGCTGCTTGGATCCAAAGCTTTGACTATACTATGTGACTACGGACAATTCAGTCTCCCTGTGCCTCAGCTTCCTGATCTTCACTCATACTGCCAACCTCAAAAGTGCGTAGTAAAACATAAAGTACTATAAAAATGTGATCTATTCTGCAAATACTAAATTTTAAAGGGAAAGAGGCAATGCCCTTGATTCTGTATTTCTGACTACTTTTCTGGACATGCTCAACCTTCAGATGGGTGAGTCTTGGAGACTCTTTCAGCTCCTACATCATATATACAAAATATTGGTAATATTTATGTTTTAGATGACTACTTTCCCTCCTTTTTAAGGTAAAAATCACTTTTCAAGTAGTAACCAATTCAAAATGAAGCACCAACTTGACCTAGAGAAAAAGTCATTTTGAAGACAGATATAACAATAATTATATTTATGATTTAACTACCCAAAGTCTCATCATTAGATATAATCTCTTACCATCCTTTCGATAACAATGCTCCAACTCCTTTCGATGCATAGTTGACACATCTACAACTTCAATTAGCCCAAGAGATCCATCCATACGTCCCACTAACAATAATTCTGGAGAATCTGAAGACCAAGTTGCAGCTGGACCCTCTTCTGGCCAAGCCAGAGCAGATACCCAATGTGGCTGAGTATCTACTAATGCTTTTCCTCCTAAGAGAAAGAAATATTATCTAGTACTACTAAGTTCTTATATAGTTTTAAAATGTCAAATCATTTCACAGTCCACTGAAGTGTGAAAGCAATCAGATCTTACAGAATTAATTTTATTATAACCCCTTTTATATTTTATAACATTTTACAGGCACTTAGGTGGCACAGTAAATAGAATTATGGACTTACCCTACATCACAGTGTTATTGTGAGGACCAAAGGAGATCACATATAGAGAGTGGTCTGCACACCTTAAAGTACTATATAAATGCTAGTTGTTGTTGTTGTTATTATTATTATTATTATATTTTATTTTTGGTGAGGCAATTGGGATTAAGTGACTTGCCTAGGGTCACACAGCTAGTAAATGCTGAGTGTCTGAGGCCGGATTTGAACTCAGGTCCTCCTGAATCCAGGGCCGGTACTCTATCCACTGCGCCACCTAGCTGCCCCTAGTTGTTATTATTATGATCACTACTACTACTATTATATTAATAAGTTCATCATTAAAACTGGGCATTCTGTTTTGCTGATTGGAAATAACAGCAAAATAATATTTAATAATGGAAGAAGCAGCTCATCAGGATGTACTATTTGGGGGGAGGTGCAGAGCAATGAGGGTTAAATGACTTGCTGAGGGTCACACAGCTAGTAAATGTCAAGTATCTGAGGCTGGATTTGAACTCAGGTCCTCCTAAATCCAGGGGCCAGTGTTTTATCCACTGCGCCACCTAGCTGCCCCCAGGATATACTATTGCTATATTCCTACATGAACTCTAAGGGCTTTCCAGGGCATAGGTGACTCAAAGCACCAAGTTGATAGGTAAGGAAAGCTGAGCCAGAGGTACTGCTTTAGAGGCATGTATTCTGACAGAACATCAGTGGGAACTGAGAAGCAGGCAGCAAAGGAAGAGACAGAGCCAGATAAGACAAAAAATATTCAGTTTTGGACTTTTAATTGGAGTGATAACATTTTCTCAGTTACTTAATAAGCATATTATCATATTACAGAATCATGCAATAGATATTTACAATGTAATCAAGAAAAGCTTAAATTATATTCAATATAACATGATGAAAATGATACTTTCAGAAAGAAAAGAGAAAATGTAGTATATCTGTAAATATATATATTTATATATATATATATAGCACCCATGGGGCGGCTAGGTGGCGCAGTAGATAGAGCACCGGCCATGGATTCAGGAGGACCTGAGTTCAGGTCCGACCTCAGACACTTGACACTTGCTGGCTATGTGACCCTGGGAAAGTCACTTGACCCCAATTGCCTCACCAAAAAAATAAAACAAAAAACAAAGGAAAAAAAAATAAATGCACCCACACCTGAATGTATGTATATCTTATAAGGTTCTTACCTAATTGTTAGAGTGAATATACTTACTTCCATTTTTAATAAATCTGTGATTTAGTTGCTATGGGGATTTCCTCCACTACCAAAGATCATAACCCCTTCTAAGTCTTTATAAATAATTTCATGAATTGTTGTGACAAAATAATTTATTACTTAGTGACCATCCTTCCAATGGGGAATGAAGTTTTACAAACTTAGCTAGGCTGGTTTTGGGACACCAGTCTCTATTTAAAAACTTCTGAGTGTGGTAGAAACCACTAGAGCTTCATAGGAACCCTGTTGGCAAAGCTTTCTGGATCTGAAATTCACCATGGTGCAACAATGAGGCATCAAAGGAAGACTTTGGTGGACATAATAAATATTACACAAAATACTGACTTTTTTATACTAAAAATAAGACAACTTCAATGCAAGCCAACAGACTGCTAAGTGCCAATGATGTCCCAGACATGGTGCTATCTATATTCTGGTAATACAAAGACAGAAACAAAATAATCCCTGCCTATACATTCTACTGAGGGGGAGGGGAATGGTGGGATAAACCCCATGCACAGATAAGCACAATGTAAAGGAATATGAGAAGGGAGACCACACTACCAACCGGGAAGAATCAAGGAAGGCTTTACAGATGAGGGGTCATCTGCCACAAAGAAGATAGGTTCAATATAACAAATATTTATGAAGCGTTTCATGTGTGTGGCAAATGCAAACAAAATCTCTTTATTTTCTCCTAACCCCAACCTCCAAATACAAACAAACAGAATCATGAGCTTGATGGGAATCACAGGATTATTCAGAACTATGAGATTAGCAGTTCTGTGAAACAGTTTCTTTTAGGTACCTGAATATATCCAGGCTAACAGCTTTTACATTAAAATCTAAGTTTTTTGTTTGTCTTTAAAGGCATCAATGTTTGGTCTAACAAAACAAAGGGAAATGAAAGGTGTACACAATTTGGTTTTACCTTGATAGTTGCATAATTGCTCTATATTCATAGTCTATTAGGATTTCAAAGAATTATATTTGTACAGAAAAAGTATCTGTGTCAAAGAAAAATTATATATATCTTACCATTAACTTGCCAAATATTCACCATTTTTTCTAAAGCACCAGCTAGATATTTGCCACTGATACTCCAAGAGACAGGTGAGAAGCTTGGATCACTAGGTGATCCCAGGCTTTCCTCTGATTCGCTTTCCCTAGAACATAAAAAGTCAATATGTACAAGTCTGTGGAGTTATCTCTTCTTTAACCTCATCCTATTAAAAGTTATATTAAACCCCTCATCAAACAAAATGACAGGTTTCATACATTTATGCATATTTAATCATGAAGGCATCAGTTACAAGAATAGCAAGTTTAACTGAGTTTTGTACTCTCTTGTATCTAACACTTGAGAAATTTATAAATCTAAAAAAATCAGTGATACTACCATTCAGAGAGAGAAAGCATTGTAGTGTTAAGGGTTCTCAATATGGGATCTATGGATTTGGGTTTTTTTTTTAATATTTTGATAACTGTCTCTCAATATAATTGGCTTCCTTTGCAATCCTATATATTTAATTTTATGCACTTAAAAACATTCTGAGAAGGGGTACTCATAGTATTTCACTTTACACCAAAACAGTCCATGACACAAGAAGATTAGGAACTCACGGATTAGTGGAGACAGCATTCTAGCCTGGAGTCAGGCTCAAATCCTTCCTCTGACACATACCAGCTGGGTGACCATGGGTAAAACCCTTAACCTCTCAGTGTCATGGAAACCTTAAGGAGACTAAACTAAATTTCTGATCTTCATCAGTGAAAGAAGTTACCACAAAGGGAGTACTTACACTGATGAAATCCCAAGTCCTACCCTTATCCTCCCCCACCATAACATTCAATATCCAACTGTTTTCCTTATAGGAAAACAATTCACTAAACAATAGTGTACTGAGTTTTTTAAGATTTTTTGCATGAGGTCCAGTGCTCATTATTTCCCATTTACTAAATCCCCAGGGAAGTCCCAATGCCATGACTGTCTACCTCTGCCGACTGTTAGACAGACAGACATGGTGCTCAATTCTGCTTCATGAATCACTAAATACATGAGAGACTGTGTAGTACAGTAGATAAGGCTCCGTCCCTGGAGTTGGAAACACCTAGGTGCAAACTGCGTCTCTGACATGTAATGACTATGTTGAACCAGAACAAATTCTTCATCTTTTCATGTTCTGGGCCAGAGGTGTCAAACTCATGCAAAACTCCCTAGTGATTCTGGTATCTGAACGGACAGAGGAAGTTTCTTCACTGGGAGTCCCCTATACCAATGAAATCAGAGGTTCAATTCCCTGACCCCATATGAATATGTGTATGCATATGTGTGTGTGTGCATGTGTGTATAGAAACTAAAATAAAAACAATTAAAAAGATGAAATTCTTAAATTGTCTATGAAGAATAATGAACCAACAATATACTTCAAGTATGATGCATTAAACAGTTGAACATTTTGTTAGCATGACCAGTCTTAGCTTAACCGCAAATAAATTCAAATTCATCCCTTGTTTAAAAATATATATAATCTAAATTACTTTAGTAGAAATTAAAGACATTTCTTATTGGAGATACAGTATTTTTTTTTTGCTAAATACATGTGAAAAATAAACATTTTTAGCGCATTTTGTTTCCTCTTTTATTTAATAAAAAAAGCAAAGGAATATATATTTGGGATGCTGAATTTTCAGTATGTATACAAGTATTCTAAAGTTGAATGTTTATGTTAAAACTCACAATCTGTTGAATACACAAGTTTGTTGTAGTGAATATTGTTTCT
Organism: Dromiciops gliroides; assembly: GCF_019393635.1. NCBI lineage: Eukaryota > Metazoa > Chordata > Mammalia > Microbiotheria > Microbiotheriidae > Dromiciops > Dromiciops gliroides. Next base: position 146,960,735 of record NC_057862.1, read on the forward strand.
TGGTAACATTCCAAACCCTTATGGTACCATCATTGCCGCTGGTTGCTAGAAGTCCTTTCTTATTACACCAAACACATGTCATTACCTAGAGGAGTTGAAAAAAGATGAGTCCAAAGTAATTTGAAATAAGGGGGGCTGGGGCAGGGAATGCCTGTGGCATTACAAAAGGAAAGAAAACTCATCACTTCTACAATGGAATTTGTATATATAGTCTTATTCCTTTCTAAATATGCTATAAATCATGTTTGTGTTTATTTGGAGTATGAGTTAGCATAATGCGGTTTCCAAACACTAATGAACATTCTGCTTTTGTGAGGAATGTTTAAAGCTTGAAAATTAATAAGCTTCACTAAAATGTTAAAATGCTAAAAAAACAGATTTTAAAATCCTATGAAGCAAACAGAACAAGAAGGGATTTTTACCATTTTGTTCTTAATTTTAAAAGGAAGAGGGGCAGTTAGTCTCTACTTTCTACAATACTTTATCCCTATTCAGGATGCCAAAAGTTAGGGGGAAAGAGTAAAGCTATTTATTTTGAGAATATTTTCCTTAGGAGTTTCCTCCTACTCACATCTCATTTGTTCTATCAGACTATCACCACATCCATACAGACCTATTTAGTCAAGAGTTGGCTAAGAATTCTTATCTAAGAAATCTAGGTGATTCAGATTCATAAGGGAAAAATTGTGCAGTATTTAAATACTGAGCTTTGTGTGTCAGGAATTAGCTTTATATTTCAGAAACATTTTCAGTCATTCAGGATGCTCAAAATCCATTAATACTAGGAGATTTGCAGTTAGAGGACCTCCTACAGCCAGGTCACTCAACCACTCTAGGCTTCAGTTTCTTCATCTATAAAATGAGAAAGTTGGACTAGAATATCTCTAAGGTCTTTTCTAGCTCTAACTTTATGAACCATAACAATACATACCCTATTCTGATGAGCCTCCAACTTTATAAAGAAGCATTTCCTCAGATCTCCTCCAATGTCAGCCAATGTCTGAGGACTAGTTTGGTTGTCTCGATCATGTGCAGCAAGTGTCCGCACAAGTTGCTGAGCAGCCCACTGCCTATGTTGTGAGGACAACCTTGAAGACAGGCAGCAAGCTGCCAGGGCATTAGCCAGCTCCAGAGGGCCTACAGCAGAAGGATCATAGGAAGGATGGGCATACAATTGGGCAATTAAACCTGCTTAAACAAAACAGTAAAATGATGCCCAGATGAGAGTTGGTATTATTGAACAAGCAAAAATGGCATAACCCACATCTTCCCAGAAAAAGTTCTTACAAGAGATAGTTTCACTAAAATGGAGTCATTAAATTTTCACACTCCATATTAAATACACTTAAGTCTTTACCCTGAGCAAAATACAGATAGAGATCATCAGAGCTGGAAGCACTATGTACTAAGATTAAGCTGGGCTTAACTTTTGCTACTCCAAAATTATCCCATCGACCCACTGGGGAACTGGGAAGTCAGGTTGTAAAAGCACATTTTTCTTGTTCAAAAAGTATTACTAACACCTAGACCTGAAAATGGATTAGGGAGGACTAAGAAGATAAAAAGTTTGATATAAAGAATTTTAAAGTATTTCCAAGTTTTACATTAGGCCAATTAAATATAAAGAGAAAAACAATACTTTATTTTTCCAAATACAATTATGCAGAAAAAAACTATAACTCAAATTAGCTTCAGCAATAAATTGATTCATTTAAAAGCATGGCTTTATCTTCTAATATTCCTTGCACAAACATATATAGACTCAGACATTTGTTTTATGCATCCTATCCCCCCCATACACACAAAATTTCCTAAGTGTATAATACAAAATATGCAAAAATACAGATTTTACAATGAAATAGGTGGACAAAACATGTAAAAAATATATACTTTGTCATGAATTAAAATGATTGAACAACATATAATATAATATAAGCCTACCTTTCTTTTCAATTTCTGCTTTATCATAGTTAGGCCTCAGTTTAGCTCCTTTGTCTGCCAATAATGCCACAAGAGCCTGAGTTACTACAAAGTTGGGAGAAGTCACAAGCTTGTTTTCTTCAGCAATTCCTCGGAGAAAGCTGGGCAGAAACTTGAGCTGAATTGGATCATCAACTGTAGTTAAATTAACACCTGTTGCAGCAGAAATCAAGTTCTAAGGAGACAATCAAGACAACATTTTTCAAATTTTTTTTTTACAAATTAGGACAAAAGATAATTTCCTATTCAATGATTTTCAAGAGCAATGCTGGGCTAGGACAAAAAGAGTAGAGAGGGAAAACTGGGAGTGGGAGGAGGTAAGAAGCAAACAGATTAGCATGGATGAAATCCATCTACCTGTGTACACAACTGGACCAGCAGTTTTGCAGCACTAGGGGTATTGGATGCCAGACAGCCCACAGCTGTGCTTAAATAGGCTAGACATGATATTGGCTTGTTGGTCTTGCTGTGAACTCCTCGAGAACGTTCTGAAGAAGAAGCCATAGAGGAAGGACTTGTAGAGAGGCCAGCTCTCCCTGCTGCAGCTAAGCACATTAATCGAACCAGAGTACGGATATCTGTTAAACCCAAGGACTCAAGGCCAGCAGCAAGACTACAACTGGAACCACTGTTAAGAAAAGAAAAATACTTTAGAGGAAAAATAAGATAGATTTATAAGAAATAATTTGGAAACCCATATTATATTCATTATAGGTACCAATAAAAATAAAAGCTGCACAAGCATGTTGTCATTAGCACAAGACATGAATTTTTTTAATCATTACCTTGTTTTATTTTGATTTACTTCAACTAATCTTCAGTTTATTTAATTACTGTATTTCTTGCCTTGTAAGTATTTTCACTATTTGTAACTCTCTTTTCTCCCCCACTAGTTTGTCAATATAGTATGACAATAAAGGGCCACTACATGAACCATGTTAACTTAAATCTCTGAGATGCTTCAATCAAGCAGTGGCTTATTTAATCAATAACCTGTCTGAGATTTTTTACCAATAAACTAATTTAACTAAATTAAAAATAGTGCATATGTGTATGTTTACCAGTGTAAATTATGTTCTATCCTATAATACGAACTTATGTACCTTGACTGTAATAGTAGTAGATGAATTTATAGGTAAATTATGAATTTAAATGTTGTATCCCCTAGTGGAATGGCTACATTCCATACTTTAAAGTTTTAAATTACCCATGAACTCAAACTATACCAATGAAAATTCACAGATAAAGTTAAATAGCATAACAAGATATAGAAACTGATAAGTCACCTGACAGAAAGCAGGGAAAGTGCCCTCATGACCATCGTCCGTGCTAGAAGAACTTGCGCTGCTGCAGTGACTCTTCTCAAAGCCATTACACGATCGTGTGGATTCGCCAGAGCAGCAGCTTGCTCTCCTAATGTGATTCTACCTGAAGAACTTTTTTCTACAGAGCCATGGCAACCTGTAGAACACAAAACTCTGGTTATTTCTGAATAAGCAAGCAAGAAAATGACTTTGGCTTTTCCCTGCTATATTAGCATCAGATGTTATAATTAAAGCATGTTTTGGTCCTCCAGCTCAGGACAGATTTTTATACAAAGGGGAAATAGCAACTTATTTATTTAATGGACGAGGCTTTATTAAGTACCTATAATGTGACAGACACTTTGCTAGGTGCTAAAGATAAAAAAGCTGATAATGAAATAGCCCCTGCTCTCACAGAACCCATTCTATTAAAGAGAAATAACATATATACAAGAAAGATAACTTTAAAAAAATCAAGGTTAGTACAAAATAATTTCTAGGGGGGAGAGAACTGGCAACTAAGGGGGTCAAGAAAGGCCTTGTTTAGGAGGTTGCATTTGAGCCAATTCTTGAAATAAGTCCAAGATGAGTGAGCAATGTATTCTAGGCACAAGAGATAGCCCAAGCAGGTCAAAAATCCTTTTTTTTTTTTTTTGGTGGGGCAATGGGGGTTAAGTGACTTGCCCAGGGTCACACAGCTAGTAAGTGTCAAGTGTCTGAGGCTGGATTTGAACTCAGGTCCTCCTGAATCCAGGGCCGGTGCTTTATCCACTGCGCCACCTAGCTGCCCCCCCAAAATGCATTTTCAATCTTAACTCTTGAAATCATGTTCTATTCAATACCACTTGAAATGGACTAATGGAAGGGCTTAGTAATGTCCAGTACATAGTTTTTCTTTAAAATGGGATTTAATCTAGTTTTTTACATGTTTATTTCAATTAACCTTTTTTTTTTTTGTCCATGTCTCCTATGTGTCCTACACCCAAACATAAATTAGAAAGGCAATATGATAATTGGTCCATTTTCATCCTCTACTGCCCTGGGCAGGGTGGAGGGGATCAAGTTCTTGTACACTAAAATGTTGCTGACTGGGATAGAACACTACTGGGGCCTCTGATTTAGGAAAACCAAAAAAAGTTACTGCTACTATATTGAAATCCCGTGAGCATTTGTTTCTCCAAGAAAGAACAATCAGCACCAGCACATTTAAGTGTACCTATTTGCATCAGAGTCTCTTCCATACTGTTGGTGGCAGTAACCATTGCCACAGATGCACCAAGTGGATCACTATCAGGGAACTGAACTGGCTCTGGTACGATACGACGGTCATTTAAACCTAATGGTCCAGCAAGCAATTCAAATTCTTCTTCACCAGTAAGTTTGTCATCCTCATCAACATCCAGCATGTCCCAGTCTTCTATAATTTAAGTGAATAATAAATAATATTGGCATAGTTAGATTATATGTGACAGATGACAGATCCAGATTTTCAAAACTATATTCACTAAAAGAAATATTACCAGAATGAACAAGAAGGGTGCTATCTCATGGTGATAATCCTACATATTGCTCTGAAGCAAGGGAGAATGTAATGGGATTAATTACATGAACACAACTATAGTTAAACCAATGAAAATAAATTTCACATAGGGGAGCTAATGTTACAAATAATTTAAGAATTACTGGTATGGGACACAGCATGGACCATAGAAGTGCTAGCACTGCTAAGGAATATACTGTTTCACAAAAGTAAACTTTTCAAATAACTGTTTCTCTCACTGATCAATTACTTCTTTTGGGGGGGGGGATTGGGGAGGGGGGGTTCGGGGCAATGAAGGTTAAGTGACTTGCCCAGGGTCACACAGCTAGTAAGTGTCAAGTGCCTGAGGCTGGATTTGAACTCAGGTCCTCCTGAATCCAGGGCCCCTACTTTATACTGTGCCACCAACTGCCCTGATCAATTACTTAACATTTTTTTAGAAAAGAATGAAATGCCTTGAACTTGATTCACAAAGCTTTCTTTCTTTCTTTTTTTTTTTTAGTGAGGCAATTGGGGTTAAGTGACTTGCCCAGGGTCACACAGCTAATAAGTGTTAAGTGTCTGAGGCCAGATTTGAACTCAGTTACTCCTTGACTCCAGGGCTGGTGCTCTATCCACTGCGCTACCTAGCTGCCCCCACAAAGCTTTCTTGAATTTATAAACAAAAAATAGTGAATAGATTTAACACACTCTTCATGACCCCAGGAAAGCATAATGAACAAACACAGGGATACTGCATATGGACAGTAAGGCCCACAGGCTTGCTGACAAATGTGAGATTGCTCTACTACTCACTGCCTATCACTTCCCCTTCCAGGGCTTCAGGTGTCTCTTCTTTAACAGGAAAAGATTAGAAGAGATGACCTGAGTCTTCTCCATATCTAAATCCTATGACAAGTCATTCTGTTATGCAACACAATGCCTTCAGGTGTTATTAGTATTTTAAAAGTAGAAGTCCCTATATTAAAACATACACAGGCTTCTTGTGAGAATTGGATTGACGCCTCCTGCTAGAGAGATACTGCAGAAAAGCTCCACCATGAGGAGAAGGCATCTGAGGGCAAGCCATGTGGCTTGGAAAGTCAGTTCCTTGGCATCAAGAAGTGACGTTTGTTTGTGGGTACTGTCGATGAAAGCTACCAGCCAATTAGCTTGGAGCTGTGTGTGTGGGGACAGGCTGTTTCCCTGTTACAGGAGGCTTGTGGGGTGAAGAAGGGGTGAGGCTCGCTCACTCTTGCTCTCTCTTTTGGCAGGACCTCGTGGGGAGTGGAGCTAGAAATGCTGGCTCCCTGAGATAGATAGATATAGGCATCTTGGCCTCTTTCTCTCTCCTCACCAAATTCTTATGCTTCCTAATAAATGCTTAAAAGTCTAAACTCTTGGTAAAGCTTCTAATTTATTGGCGACCACTCATTAGATTTTTAGACAGACTAGCTAGAATTTTAGCCACATTACAGACAGCAACAATTCAGATGGTGACCACGAACTATTCACTTCTGTTTGAGTTTATGGCTTTGCTTTTGTTTTTCTGTCTCTTGCCTATTAAACTACAAAACATGACTTTCCCTGATTGTCAGCCTGCAAAAGCAATCAACCATTCATGCCTTGTAATCTTGTATGGACTAAAACCAGATACCTAATGCATGATCAAAGGTAAGATTAAGTAAATAAAAATAAGCTCTGAGTAAATGTTTGGAGGTTCTCTTATACTCAAATGTATATGATTTAATATAAAAATTTTGTGATTTTTTTTTTACTCTACTAAAAAACTTTTAAAATCCTCTTATACAGGATTTACAGAATGACTGTTGCTTCCAAAAACTGCCATTGTTGTCCAATTGGGTCCATTTTGTCACGACCCCTGGAGCGGTTTTGTATTTCCTTCTTCAGCTCATTTTACAGATGAGGAACTGAGGCTAACAGGGTTAAGTAACTAATTCAGGGTCACATAGCTAGTAAGTGTCTGGGGCCAGATTTGAACTCAGGAAGAGAAGTTTTCCTAACTCCAATCCACTGTGCCACCTAGCTTTCAAAAATTATTCATCATTATATCTTGACTTTTGCACTGAGAAGTTCTACATGTTTCTCGCTGATTACAACTATAATACACACACTGGATACATACATGCTCAAGACTGTATACACACTTATATATGTGTGTGTGTGTGTGTGTATAAGTACATATTTAAAATATTTTATATATTGGCAAAGAAATCAAGTAGTGATGAGTGTTTTTCACATGGAAACAAATCAGTAACAATGGCGATAGTAGAACTGAGATTTTTCCATTTAAGTGGTTTTCCCCCCAATATACTTACTACCTTTTCATTTGTTAGGTAAGTTAAATTTTAAAATATAAATGGAAATTTTTAAAATACGGAAATCTTAATAGCTAAGGAAAAGTTCCTTCATGTTTATACCATAAACTATGGACGACTAATGAAATAGAGCTCTCAAAACAACTACCTTCATACACGCTGTCCTGTTTGCCAATTAAATCCGGAGCCTGTCCCTTATACCTGTACCAAAAACAAAAACATTTTATTTTTGTACATAAAACATAGCTAATAATCAAAATGCAAGTTAAATCACTAAAACATTTTAAGGAGTAATTTAAAACTATGCAAAATAGAAAAATAAAGATCAATGTTCTGTTCCTTATATAATAAAAACAATAAAAAAATTTAGAGTAAGCAAGCACATGTGAATCTAAAACCAAATTCATGACAAATTTTATATAGGCTTCTGTGTAACCATTAACTGAAATTTAAATAGAAAATGATCTTAGAAATTTTCATTTGACTTTAATAACTGAGAGTCTCAATAAACTATTTTATTTACCAATGAAAGTTACATATAGTTGATGTTTGAGAGTCTCAATAAACTATTTTATTTACCAACGAAAGTTACATATAGTTGATGTTATGTTCCAATGGATAAATGGTCAAAGAAGTGGGCAATTTTTGAAAGATTTTAAACTAATAAGAATCACATAAAAGCACTGATGTTCAACTCACATTCAGCAAAAAGTTGTGGAGATAATGGAAAGATGAGCAAACTAATGCACTGTTGAAGCTGTAAATTGGTATAAACATTCTGGAAAGTTTGGAATTATGGAAAGAAAAGGCATAAACATACCGTTTGACACAGAGATTTCACTGATAGGCAGATACCCCAAGTAGATCAGTGACAAAAAGAAAGGGTATATATACATCAAAATATTTGTAGCAGCATTTTTTTTGTGGTAGTAAAGACCTGGAAACAAATTAATGCTCATAGGGAATAGCTAAACAAATTGTCGTATATGAAAATAATGGAATATTATCATGCAGTAGGAAAGAATGAACATGACAAATACAGAGACGCATGGAAAAAATTACATAAACTGATGCAAAGTAAAGTAAGGTAAAAACAGGAAAACAATACATTTAACAAGTAGAACAATACAGATGAATGAGCAAGAAAACAATTTAAACTCAATGCTGTGAGATTATATAATCACCAATCTTTATTTCAAACAAGAGATATGCGAAGATACCTCCCCCCACTGCTTCACAGCACAGATAGAGAATCAAATATGTAGAGCAATAGATGCATAGAACTTCAAGCTTTTTTTGGGAGGAGGGGTTAATTTCATGGGGCTTTTTCTAACAGGTTGTTCTTTGGGAGGGGTTCTAAGGAATACAGTAAGAAATGTAGGTGATGTAAGAATAAAAGATATCAATGAAATTTTGTGTTTTTTTAAAAAAGAACCATATGAAATACAGCTCCCAATCAGTAATAAAAGAAATGCAAATCAAAATAACTCTGAGATTTCACCTCACAACCAACAAATTGGTAAAGATAACAATAAAAATTAGTTATGATTAGAGTTGTGAACTGGGACCTGCAGAAGGAAAAGCTTGTTAAAGGAACTTCTGGGAAGGAGCCAAGATGGCAGAGGAAAGGCAGTGAGCTCCCGAACTTATAACATGATCACTCCAAAAAACATCCAAATAACGCCATAGGAAAATGCCCAGAGCAGCAAAACTCACAAGAATGTGCTGAAATCATCTTCTAACCAAAAACGGCTTGGAAGGTCGGAAGGAGGGAGCTGCTGTGCTGATACAGGAGTCGGGCCCAACCCCACAGTCACCCTGACACAGATCCAGTCCCAGGAAGGCCTCACCAGAGAAGCAGACCCCCAGAGCCTCTGAATTAGCTGAAGTACCAGTGTCTGGAACTAAGCTCATAGTCTGGTGAGTGGGCTGAGCCCTGGGCTCCCCTGGAGGAGACCACAGGGGTTTATGCTGGTGCTGAGGCAGAACTTGGATTTTACACCCCTGCTGAGAAACAGGAGGTAGGCTTGAGTAGCAGTGGCCCAGGTTGGGGAGGGGCACAGGCTCATCAGAGCTAACAACCACAACACACAAAGCTGGTTGATTAGCAAGTTGGTCTGGGGTCATCTAAGGACCAGGGAACAGGCTGGGCGAGTGAAGAACCTGATTCTCCTTAAATCATACCACCTGGGACTTCTTAAGCTTGGGATACTGCAGCCTGGAAACAGTGCCCCACTTTAAGGAGCTAAAAGTCAAGTAAAAGAAAGGCAAGATGAGCCGACAGAGAAAGGTGAGGACCATAGAAAGTTTCTTCAGTAACAAGGAAGACCAAGGGGCACCCTCAGAGGAAGATGTCAACAACAGGGCCCCCATATCTAAAGCTTCCAAGAAAAATATGAATTGGTCTCAGGCCATAGAGGTGCTCAAAAAGGACTTTGAAGATAAAGTTAGAGAGGTAGAGGAAAAAATGGAAAGAGAAATGAGGGGGATGCAGGAAAGACATGAGAAAAAAGTCAACAGCTTGAAAAGTCAAATTGGCCAAATGGAAAAGGAGGTACAAAAGCTCTCTGATGAAAATAATTGCCTAAGAATTAGGATTGAGCAAATGGAAGCCAGTGAACTTTATGAGAAACCAAATCCAAATGAATAAAAAAATAGAGGGAAATGTGAAATATCTTCTGGGAAAAACTGCTGACCTGGAAAATAGGTCCAGGAGAGATAATTTGAAAACTATTGGTCTACCTGAAAACCATGATCAAGGAAAGAGCTTAGACACCATCTTCCAAGATATTCTCAGGGAAAACTGTCCTGAAATTCTAGAAGAAGAAGCTAAGATAGAAATTGAAAGAATCCACTGATCACCTCCAGAAAGGGAGTCCCCAAAGGAAAACTCCTAGGAATATTATAGCCAAATTCCAGAGCTTTCAGGTCAAGGAGAAAATATTGCAAGCTGCCAAAAGGAAAGAATTCAAGTACTGTGGAGCCTCCAGTCAGGATAGCACAAGATCCAGCAGCTTTTACATTAAAGGACCGGAGGACATGGAATATGATATTCCAGAGGGCAAAGGAAAAGGGATTACAAGGAAGAATAACCTACCCAGCAAAACTCAGCATTATCTTTCAGCGGGGGGAAAAAAATGGGACTTTAATGAAAAAGAAGGCTTTCAGATATTTGTGATGAAAAGACCTGAACTGAATGGCAAATTTGACTTTCAAATACAAGACCCTAGAGAACCATAAAAAATTGGAGCTGGGGTCGTACAGTGGGCAACTGTCTTCTGTCTGAGGCCAGGTTTTGGCTGGGATCCCCCTGGGTCCAGGGGTGATGCTTTGTCCACTGTGTCATTTAACTAGGTGATGACATCTTTGGGGTTGGAATGAGGGGTGAGGGGAATTCACTGGGGGAGGGGGAAGGGGAGGGGCAGAGGTGAAGTCCCACATGAAAGAAGCAGGAAGGGGCTTATGGAGTGGGGAAGAGATGGGAGAGGAGCAGGGCAGTAAATGAATTTTACACTCATCAGAAAAGGCTCAAAGACCTTAAATTCATCAGAGCTGCCTCAAGAAGGGACTAACAGACACAACTGGGTGGAGTAATCTGTTTAATCTGGGCAGTAAATGAGTCTAACACTCATCAGAAATGGCTCAAAGACCTCAATATCATTAGAATTTGCTCAAGGAGGGATTAATGTACACACTCAATTGGGTGGAATGATCTCTATAACCCTACAGGAAAATAGGAAGGGAAGGGAATAAAGAGAGAAGGGCAAAAGAAGAAAGGGCAGAGTGGGGGAGGGGACAGACAGAAGCAAATCCCTTTCAAAGAGTGATAGGATGAAAGAAGATGGATAATAGAATAAATATCATAGGGAAGGGAATAGGATGGAAGGGAAACAGTTAACAATAGTAATCATGAAAAAGAGAAAAGGGGGAAAAATTGTACAAAAAATATTTATAGCAACTCTTGGTGGAGGCTAAGAATTGAGAATCAAGGGAATATCCATCAATTGAGGAATGATGGAAAAAGCTGTGCTATATGATTGTAGTGGAATGGTCTTGTGCTACAGGAAATGACAAACAGGATGATCTCTGAAAAACCTGGAAAGACTAATGAACATCGATGTATAGTGAAGTGAGCAGAGCTGGGAGGACATTGTGCATAGTGACAGCAATATTATTCAATGAGCAATTGTGAATGACTTAACTACTCTCAGCAGTGCAATGATCCAATACAATCCCAAGGAACTAATGATGAAGCTTACTATGCACCCCTATAGAAAGAACTGATAAAAAGAACACTTGTGTATTGTACATATACAATCTGGTTGTGATCTTGTGGAGGGGGGAGGAAAAAATTTGAAACTCTAAATCTTATGAAAATGAATGTTGAAAACTACCCTTATATGTAACTGGAAAATAAAATAAATGTTTGTTGCTAAGAGAGTTGTGAACTGGTCCAACCTTTCTGGAAAATAATCAGGAATTATACTAAAATAATAACTAAAACTTTCCCTACTTTTTGATCCACAGATGCCCTTGCTAGACATATACACACTCAAGGAGATCATGAAAGAAAGGTCCTATGTACACCAAAATATCCATAACATCACTTTTTTTGTGGCAGCAAGGAATTGGAAACAAGTAGCTGCCCATTCACTGGAGAATGGATCAACAAATAGTGGTATATAAATATAAGGGAATAGCATTGTATCATAAGAAACCACAAACATAAAGAATTCAGAGAAACATGGGAGGATTGATATAAACCGGTAGCTAGTGATGTAAGGAGGACCTGGGAAACAATGTACACAGCAAGAACAATATAAAAATAAAGAACAAAAAATTTTAAACTGAAAGCTAAGTGATTATAATTATCTCTGCCCTAGGGAAAAGTTTAGAAAATTCACTTTCCTCTTGTCACTGCAAAGTTGTGAGGACTATGAGTATCAAGTATTATATGGATTTTAAGATACAGTTGATGTGTTGGTTAGTCTTTTTTCAATCACTTCTCTCCCTCACACCCCCCCCCTCTTCCTTACAAGATGAGTCACGTTATAGGGGAGGAAGAAAGGATATACTTGGAAATGGAAGTAATATAAAAAGAAAAAGGTATCAATGAAAATAAAATAATATTAAGAAAAAAAAGCCGATAGTAAATGTCCACAGTAATCTAGTATACGATCCAAGCTTTGGGTACAAAACTCATTATTTGACAATAATTGCTGAGAACACTGAAAAATAGTATGACAAAAACTAGGTATAGACTAACATCTTACACCACATACCAAAATAAGGTCAAAATGGGTATATGGTTTACACATAAAGGGTGATATTATAAGCAAATTAAGAGAACAGGAAATAACTGATCTGTCAGATTTATAGACAGGGGACGAATTTAGGACTAAAGAAGATATAGAGAGCATTACAAAATATAAAAGAGATCATTTTGATTACATAAAAGTAAAAAGCTTTTGCACAGACAAAACCAATGCAACCAAAATTATAAGGAAAGCAGAAAAGTGGCAAAGAATTTTTGAAACAAATATCTCTGATAAAGGCCTCATTTCTCAAATATACAGAGAACTAAGTGAAATTTATAAAAATACAAGTCATTCCCCAATTGATAAATGGTTAAAGCATATGAACAGGCAGTCTTCGGAAAATAAATCAAAGCTATCTATAGTCATATAAAAATGCTCTAAATCACTACTGATCAGAGAAATGCAAATTAAAAGAACTAACGCCTATCAGAGTGGCAAATGTAACAAAAAAGGAAAATGTTGGAGGGGATGTGAGAAAAGTGGGATGTTAATCCACTGTATGTGGAGTTGTGAACTGATCCAACAATTCTGTAGTGTCATTTGGAACTATGACTAAAGGGCTATAAAACTGTACATACCTTTGATCTAATAATACCACTACTAGGTCTATATCCCAAAAACATCCTAAATAAGAGAAAAAGACCTATTTGTGCAAAAATATTTATAGCAGCTCTTTTTGTGGTGGCTAAGAATTGGACATCAAAGGGATATCAAAAAATTGGGGAATGGCTAAACAAACTGTGGTATATGATTGTAATAGAATATTATTGTGTTATAAGAAATGAGAAGCAGGATGATTTCAGAAAGGCCTGGAAAGACTTAAAGGAACTGATGTATAATGAAGTGAACAGAACCAAGAGAACATTGTGCACAGAGACAGCAATATTGTTTGATGAAGAACTGTGAATGACTTAGCTATTCTCAGGAATACAATGATCCAATACAATCCCAAAGGACTATTGATGAAACATACTAGCCACCTCCAAACAAAGAAGTGACTTTGAATGAAGACGGACTGAAGCATGCTATTTTTCACTTTCTTACTTTCTTTTAATCAAATTTTCTTGTACAAAATGACAAATATGGTAATATTTTACATAATCATACATGTATAACCCATATCTGATTGTTTGTTGCCTGGGGAAGGGGGGAGGGAGGAAAGGACAGATAGAATTTGGAACTCAAAACTTTAAATAAAAAATGTTCATTAAAAAAAGGAAAAGAAAAAAAGCTTAAGAGTGACAACCCCCTAAAATTTCCCAATAAACTGACTTAACTAAATTAAAAATACTGCTTATGGCAACTTATTCCACCAAAACCAATTTAGTTTAAATAAGCTCATTTAAATAAAAGCTATAAAACATTTTTATTTTTATCAACTGTGTTATCTTAAAATCATCTTAAATGGTTGGTTGAAAAACTGGCACTAAGTACAAATTACTGATGTCAGTAAATGATCTAAGCACTCAAGTTAGGGCCGTCCCAGCTCAGCTAGCCTATAACAACTGAATGATAGATCTCAAAGTCTGAGCTCATTAGATTCCTTGGAATCAATGTTACCAACCCCTTCTAGATCCTCCCATCCCACCTGTTTGCCTCTCAGAAGATTCCCAAAAGAGACAGTAGTGTAATGAGAACCATATCCCCAACAGTCAGTACTTCTAGATTTCCACTTTCATATTCATCTAGGAATATGATAAACTCTCCCTCTTTCCCATACCAAACCCTGGTAAGCAATCATTCAATTTACTTAAAGATCATTTAAAGTGTCTACTAAATACAGGACATTAAGCTAATAAGCTGTCAGAAGAAAATAAGAAAAACAAAATGCTTCCTCTTCAAAGACCTAGCAAGAACTATACAAAGAGCATCTCCTTGCCCTTTTTCCAGATATATTTGAAAATAACAATTTCCTACCTCTCAGAAGTTGATGTCTTAGATTTAGTCTTCAGAGCCAAATATTTCTCTCTGCAGCTGCCACACAAGAGGTAATATGGATTCCCACTTCCACATTCACCACCGAACCATCCATCAACGTAAGAACCATTACTCCGATAGCCCTGCCGGTTGGCACTCCGGCCACAACCAGGGTGGTTTCTTTTCATATGCTGATTGAAGCTGACAACACTGGACTCACACAGCTCACACACCACCACTTCTTCTCTGTCTTCAGACTCGCAAACATGCTGTGTAAAATTATTTTTATACTAAATTATTTACATTTTGTGCTATGAAATTTGATGCTATAATTATAGTATAAAATGTGGCATTAAAGGTACACAATTCTAATAAAAACTACCCAGTTCACAGGGCCTGGAAATTCATGAACATTCAAAGGAGATCAGCCTAGTAAACTGTTGGAGAAGAAAAATGCATACTTCCCACACTCTTTAATATAATAGAAAGAGAAACAGATCCAAAACCAAATGACCTAGGTTCAAATGCTGGATCTCTGAATTGTGTGGCCTTGGACAAGAATCATTCACTTCTCTGGTTCTCACTTTCCTAAGTTCTAAAATGGTGAAGCTGAACAAAAACATCTCTGAATAAATCTTTACAACTCTAAATCTAGGCTTCTTATATCTATTTGGACAGGCAGTCCACTGAATTGACTTTCATAAATGCAAAAATGTAATACTTAGAAAATTTGCAGCTGACATGAAGCTAGAGGGATATCTGACAAAAGAAACGATAGATTTAGGCACTGAAAAGATCCTGACAGACTTGAGCATGGGGCTGAAGGTAATAAGATGAAATTCAACAGGGATCAACTTGAAGTCTTACATTAGAATTCAAACAACCAACTTCACAAGTATAAGATAGGATAAACATGGATAGGCAGAAGTTTGTCTAAATAAAGATTAGAGAATTTTAACAGATTACAACTTTAATAAATCAGAAGTCTGAGATAGCAGCCAAAGAATTCATGCAAGGGTACATTAAGAAAAGCTATGTCCAGGATTAGAGAATTAACAGCCTTAGAAGATGCCTTGAGACCAACATGGTTCAGTTGGAAGGGCACTGGGTCCTGGGTTGGAGCACCAAGTTAGATTCTGGCTTTGCTACATCCTCTTTGCACAACTTTGGCCAACTCGCTTCACTTTTGTGCTTATTTATTTAATATCAATATGTTCTTATGACTAAGAATTGCAGAGAAGTTACTAACAGGCTTTGGTTAAGGGAGTTTTCTATACTAATAAAAATGTAGCCTATTCCTATTCTCCCAGAGATTATATACTTGTGAATAATAGAACACCATGGCTTCAGAAGAACTTGCAGTGAATTGGATTCAAGTGAGGGAAGGCTGTGCAAGGTCACCAACCTTACTCTCTCATCCATAGCCATCTGGGTCCAGTGGCAAGGTATATATCAGGACAACTAGAGATGACCCTGGATGTTTAAGGCAATCAGGTGTAAGTGACTTGCCCAGGATCACAGAATTATTAAGTGTCTGAGGTGAGATTTGAACTCAGTTCCTCCCAACTTCTGGGCCAGTGCTCTACCCACTGTATCACCTAGCTGCCCCTATGCAAGAAGTTACATAAATGACAAACAATAAAAGTTAAGCCCTTTGAAACTGAACTGGTCATGAAGTGAAAGCAAAGGACAACAGAAGGGCAACCCAACAGATAAAGTATTGTCTAGGAAATTAAAAGTCTTAAGGAAGACTGTCAGTGCATTATGTGGATCCTCTAGGGAAAATTATGTAAGGCCATGGATAGATCTTCAAATGATGACAAAGCATGAATGAGTTAAAACTACTAGGAGGGGAAGCAAGTATTCACAATGAGATACAACACACTCATTTAAATAATGCAGTACTCATTATATGAGCTGAAAATTTTGCTTTAAATTTAACTGTGCTCTATTAACAATTTCTTCTGAATGATTAATTTATCTCTTAGAGCACACTAATGTTGTTTCTGATCCTCTGTTGGTCTAAAGAATTAACTAGCAAACCATTAAGCCTTCTAAGAAACACTCAATAATAAAAATGAAAAACTACCTCTACTTCAAAAACTCAAGCAGGCATCACAAATGTTGGCTCAAATTTAGAAGAAACTCATTTCCAATTTAAAATGCCTAATATTTCTATATTTGGATTTCTCACAGTCTCTTGTAGAATCATTAAATTTTATTCTATTTGTTTATGTAATACTGTTTTTTTCTCTGCAGGATTTAATGGATAAAGAAACCCAAGAAGAAATCGGTAAATCTACGAATTTTTCATGCTATTGAGGAGTGTAATGTTCTGTTCTATTCACATCTAGATCCACTAAAATTAAAAAAAAAATTTTTAGAATTTATTGGCAAGTTCTAAGTACATATTATTTCTTAGAATGGATGAAAGGTTATATTGACAGAATAAAACATAATTGTGAATTCCAATAGCCATAGTAACATAAAAACTGTTACATGGAGCATCTAATCTTCCTAAGATGATTCCTGCACTATAATTTGTTTAGAACAGAATAATTCAAATACTATGCTTCATTATAGGGCTACAAACTAATAACACATATAAAAAAAAGAGAAGACATTTTGCACAGTTTTTTCTTATTGGTTTGCAGTCATGAAAGTAACTAAGCAATGAATTCAAATTTTTTAAAGATAGCTAACATAAAGACTCACACTTTAACTTCAGATACTAGACAATAAGCTGTTAAGAAGAGTTAAGCACAACAAAAGTAAGTCAAAGCAGCCCCAGCTGCAGTCACACACACCCAGGTAGGCCAATCCAATACCTCTGGGATCCACATTCCCAGAATATCATTATCACTGGTCAGATCTTGTCCAAACATTGCCTCCATTGCTTCATCATCTAAATCAATTTCCAATTCTTCATCCAAGTTAAAGTCATATAGTGCACCAGGGTCTTGCTGCAAAGAAATTCCTTCTCTCCGACTTTGATTCCTATGAGCTTGTACAGAACGGTATAACCCCGCTCAGAACAAAAAAAAAAAGAAAGAAAGAAAAACATTTTACTTGCATACAAAATAATTCTGAACATTTCATTCAATTTTAATTGCTACTAAAACAAGGTGTGAGATGGGGGCTTAGCTGGTGTACAAGACTGTTGACCACAAAGGTAAGAATATAACTATTCAAAAAATTATGCATATTCTCTCTACATTCAAGTGATATTTAACATCCAGATAATTATATGTTCTATACAAAATTTTCTATTCTGTCTTAAAGATAAGAACTAGAAATAACTACTCTAGTCAATATTGGCCCTCTGAGCCCTTATCAGTTTGCCTGTTCTTTCTTACTCCTGGTACTAAACCAACATTTGTTAATGCCATTATTTAAAATGTGTGTACTGTCTCCTACCTATGCTGGGTTTTTTTTTTTGGGGGGGGGGTTGGTGAGGCAATTGGGGTTAAGTGACTTGCCCAGGGTCACACAGCTAGTAAGTGTTAAGTGTCTGAGGCTGGATTTGAACTCAGGTCCTCCTGACTCCAGGGCTGGTGCTCTATCCACTGGGCCACCTAGCTGCCCCTCCTACCTATGTTGTAAACACCTTTGGGAGACAGAGGGACAGACTGCTGGATTTTAAAGAATCTACCAGAGTAGTACCTTGAGCAAATCATTGCAGTTCTCTGAGCCCTGGTTTCATCAGCTATAAAAAAAGGACACTGGACAGAATGATCTCTAAGGTCCTTTCTAGCTCTTAGGCATTAACCCTGGCACAGTGCTTTATCCACAAAGACTCAAAAATAAATGACACAAAGGGACAGCAAGCTGGGGCTAGAAAGAGCACTGGAATGGAGTCAAAGGAACTGGATCTGGATCACAGTTCTGCTAGCTAATTACTATCTGTGTGATAACCAAGTCATTGAACTATCCAGGGCTTCAGTCTCATAAATAAAATTAAGGGGCCCAGACTAAATAATCTAACAGAATAGTTTAAATATAGAATTACCTGCTCTTGCCAGCAATGTCCGAGCAGCTAAATCAAATTTGTGTCTCCTTGTTACTGCAGATCGACTCCTGGAAGGAGGTCCACTTCCAGAAGCTGTATTATCTGAATGATCCAAATTATCAGTGCTGCAAATTAGTTTCAAAACAAAAGCAGAAATCAAAAATTCCAATGAGAAGAAAAATAATCTATCAAACATTCTCAGTTATGAAATAACTTGGTGATGTTTTTCCCATGTTTTAAAATATAAATGAGGGCACGGATTATTTTTTGTTGTTGTTTTTTAATACATCAGGTAGGTACTTATTTTGTTGAAGTGAAAAGAATGATACTGTGTCACAAGGGCCAGGGCACTGCCTCTGCAAGAAGAAACCTGGATGCAATCACATCCTATATCGAACCCTCACTACTCGTTTGACCCTGGAAAAGTCACTTAACGTCCCTGAGTCTCCATTTCTTCAACTAAAATTCAGGGGTTGGATTGGATAGCCTCCGAGGTCCAGCTCCAGGGCTATGTGATTTATCACTCTAAGCAAGAGATATGCTCTGAAACAAACCTCTTTTTTTCCTGCATATGCCCTAAGTAACAAAGGGGGCAATATTCTGCAACTTTGTTAAAAAGTCATTACTGGAATGGTTGTAGGTAGAAAAAACATTTTAACTTTTGACTCATATTACCACTTCTTAGAATGCAAGATAAGAAGTAAGAGCAATTAAAATGGTTAATCTAAGCAAGACCAAATGTAACTGCCAATGCCTATACATCTTTCAGACACTTTCTTGCCTAGGAAGCCCATATATTGGTAACATGGTCTATATATATTAATGGAGCCTAAAAGGGATATAGGCATGTTCTTACTTTGAATTCTGTATAAATTGGCCCCTAAAGTCTTCCATTATTTTAGTTCTTCAACCCAAGAATACCAGAACAATTTATCTCCCATTTTACTCATTCTCCACTCCTGTCACCCAGTCTCATGTCTTTAGGTATAAGGAACACGCCCATACTACCTCTTCCCAAATCTTTATCCATCCCTATTTTAATCAGTACCACTCTTCTTCAGGCCCACAATTTGTCCAATTTGTCCAATTTGTCCACCAGCTAGCATATTCCATATGCCCTTTGGAAACCTTGCCCTGATATCCATAAATTCAAGTTTTCAACAAAGATTCTTTGCTTCCTTCATGACTTTAATTGAAAGCCAATATCTGATGACACTACATGCCTTTTTAACCTACTCCAGTGAAGTCTACTCCAATAGAAGAGAGGATTTAGTATATTCCTTACTCCTTTCAGTGCTTTTCCAGATCATTTTTCTACAATCGTCTCTCAAAATAGTTTTTCTTCTGTTCACAGAATAACAGATGTAGAACTAGAAGGGTCCTTAAAGTCCACTGTCTTTACTTCATTGTACTGATAAGGAAAATGAAGCATGGAGGTATTAAGTGAGGTGCCTAAGGTCATACAAATGGTTATGTGTTAGAGTTAGTGCCCTATCCACTCTTCATACTGCCTTTTCTCTTCTCTCTATACTCTGTTCCCTGGTGATCTCTCCAGGTGCCATAGGATTATTACATAAATGTAAACAACTGACAAATTTATACATCTAGGACTGACCTCTCCTCAGTGTTCCACTCTTGTGTTACTAATACCCCAACGAATATTTCTACCTTTAGGCATCTCAATCCCAACATGTACAAAACTCATCTCACATCTCATTCAAATTTTTACCACTCTCCATAAATAAAACCACCATTCTCCCAGTCACCCAAGTTCACAAACTTGATGCCATACTACACTGTTCCCTCTCCTTCAACTCCTCTACCTAATCAGTTGCTAAGTCTTGTCTTTCTCATTTCCACGTCACATCTGTACTTTTCTCTATATTCACACAGCTTCTACCTTAGTTCAGGCATTATTACCTGTTGTCTGGATAATTTTATTAGTGTCCTAGCTGGTTTCTCATCTCTCTAATTCATCTTCCATTTAGCTGCTAAACTGATATACCTAAAACATAGACACGATGGGACGCGCTCACGTACTTACTCACTCTCATACTTACTCAAAAATCTTCTGTGGCTCCCAAATGCCTCCTAGCATAAAGTACAAAATCCTCAGGATGGCATTTAACGTTTTCACTATCTGCTTTCCACCATCTCTGTAGTATTCCTCAATGGTTCTCCTGTATGCACTCTCTATTCTAGTCAAACTGTTACTTATATGGAATATCATATTCCATCTCCCACCTTTGCCTCTGAAAAACCTATTTCCCTTTTCTGAAATGACTTCCTTCAAAGCAGAGGTGAGGTATCATCTCCTACATGAGACCTTTTCTAATATTCCCATTTGGTCTCCCTTTGAATATTCTATTCTTTATAATTATTATTCTTGTGGGGAGCGGGGAGCACAGTACAGCTTGTATTCCTCAGTAGAATCCGAGCTTATTCAAAATAAGGACCATTTTCTTTTTCTGTTTTTTATTCCCAACACCTAGTATATAGTACCATGCCTATAGAAAAAAACTTTACTGACTTGTTAAATGTTTGCTGACTTGGATTCTATCTCATTCTCTATTTTTTCAGTGCTGCCATCACTCATCCAGTATCCCACACTTAACACCCTACACTCGAGTTTATCCTTGACTCTTCCTTCTCTCTCAACTTTTCACATTAAATCCAATTCCCATCAGTTCGACTTCTACAACATATCACATGGTCTTCCCTTTCACTATGTTCCCACTGCTATTGGCTTTACACAAGTTCTTATTGCTACCCAATTTGCTTCTTGCAATATAGCCTAACACCTATTCCTGATTCTATACTCTTTTTCTCTAATCTATATACTGTACTGAACACACACACGCACATACAATGTATTGCTAATGCATAGCTCTGATCCTCTGATCACTCCTATCCTCAAAAATCTTCAGTGCCTACCTATAATTTACCAAAGTTCAATTCCTCAGCCTGACTTCATCCTACCCTCATGTTTCATACCTATTACACTTCAGTCAACTTACTGGCATCTTACACTGCATATGCCTGAATGGTTCTGCCTCTCATGTTCTTATGCCTAGAAATTTTTCCCTCCTCCTTAGATGTGGATTACCACTCATCCTTTAAACCCAACTCAAATGCCACCTCCTTCACGAAGCCCTCTCTGATTCCACTTGTCAGTACTATCCTTCTCCCTAGCAAGCATAATAGCACTTAAAAAAAAAAAAAAAACCAAACACAAACCTAATGAACTTTCAAAATATATGTTCCAGCATCTGTTTTTTTCTGTTGTATTTACCTAGACTGTATACTGTTTAAAGGTAGTAACTGAAATCAACTAAGTTTTATATCTCCTTCAGCAGCAATGTCATAGTGCTGTGGACAATAATTACTTTACAGCCATTAAATAAATAAATTAATACCAAGGACAAAGATTTAACAAGCTGATTTCTTGGCTATATGGCCAAAGTTAAAATACAAAGTCTGTGACTGATTTTATACTCACTCACACACACACACACACACACACACACACACACACACACACACACACACACACACACACACTCTCTCTCTCTCTCTCTCTTACTTCTCTCTCATCATAAAAGCTGATGTTTTCTATTTCTAAGCAAAATTAATGACTAAGTTTTAAAGAACTGCCTGGGGCATTGAGAGGTTAATTGACTTGCCCAAAGTCATGAAACCAGGGCACAATTTAACCCAAGTTCAAGCTGTCTCTGAAGTAAATTCCCTAAAAATGTTCAATATAGTTTGTTTTTTTTTAAGTGAGGCAATTGGGGTTAAGTGACTTGCCCAGGGTCACACAGCTAGTAAGTATTAAGTGTCTGAGGCCACATTCGAACTCAGGTACTCCTGACTCCAGGGCCGGTGCTCTATCCATTGCGGCACCTAGCTGCCCCTCAATATAGTTTTACCATTCCTAGTTGTAAACTCCACAAGGACAGAGAACATGTCTTATTTTATCTTTGTATCGCTTACAAAATGCTATACGCAGGGGCAGCTAGGTGGCGCAGTGGATAGAGCACCGGCCCTGGAGTCAGGAGTACCTGAGTGCGAATCTGGCCTCAGACACTTAACACTTACTAGCTGTGTGATCTTGGGCAAGTCACTTAACCCCAATTGCCTCACTAAAAAAAAAAAAAAAAAAAAGGAATGAAAATGCTATATGCAGTAAAAAGGCTTAGTAAATGGTTGCTAAATAAAATATACCAGTTTTTCAAGAAATCTATAGATCATAAAGCATTTGGGTAGGGGAAAGTCAAAGTAGAATTTAGAATCATTTCTCAAATTTATCACTATTGCCATATAGAACTGAAAAAATTAAAATCAGCAATTCACCTTTCATTAAATCCCTCCTCCATTTCAGCGGCATCAGCTGATGGTATGTCCCCAGGTGATTGCAAATAACAAGGGTCATTAGACTTCCCGCTGTTGGTGCCTGAAACTGTTGCTCCGTGACGTGAATCAGAAGTGCTACCTGACTGAGGTTCCTCATCATCCTCATTACCAGGATGTTCTATCATCCACATGGCCAGGACTGTAATATTCTGAGCATCTGCCTCACCTCTCGCACCTGATGAAGGAAAAAAAAATTTAAACTACCTTTCTGTAGAGCAGACATTCATCCTGTACAGTGTTCTTCTCTAACTACTTTTGGTAACATTTAAATGTTTCTATCAAATTTTATAGCTATTTAAAAATAAACAACTATGAATTCAAGATCTTACTAATGATGTCAGTATTCTGATATACCAATGACGCTTTCTCATCCTGTGCAATTCTGGAGCATATTCTCCAAAAATCCCTTCTTAAAAGGATTCACCAAGAGGTTCTACCTACTGTGTTTGAAAAAATTTAAGTGAGATCCCAGCAACCAATTGAATTTGCTTTGTTAGAACCAGCATAGCTAAGTATTAAGAGACTCTTTACAAGTAGACTGGCCACTTGGCAATGGAGTCAACATGCCAACCCATAAAACAAAGAAAAATATAAATGGCCTTCAGTACTGTATAGCTTCTTTTAATGGCAGCGGTAGAGGAATTAGAAAAGAGGTCAGAGAGAAATAAGAATCAATTTTTAAATTGGAAACAATTGATATTAGCTGCTAGTATTTTAAATATGAGATCCTTATCCAACAATGAACGAATGAGCATAATACTGGAGGAACTGAATTATATTGATCTTGACATAGTCATACTTTATTATAAATAATACCAGAAGGAAATTATAGCTAAAGGGAAAGAGAGTTCACTGTTTCTACTTGATGAGGAAAATAAAGGAGATGATAGAGTCAATTTTATTGTGTACCCAAAGGCAATAAGAAATATTTAATGGAAAATTTGGTTATCTTGTATTGCAGTGATCTTGCTAAAATGTTTTTGCAAAGTGGAGATGTGAATAGAAATGGGAATAGGATGAACAAACCTAGAAAATGGAACAGCAGAATGGATTAAAAAAAACAGAATCTGACAATATGTTATTTACAAGAAACACATTTTAAAATGAGAGATACACAGAGTTAAAATAAAGGACTGCAGTAAAATTTGTGAAGCATCCACTGATGGAAAAAGAAAAAAATAGGGGTAGTAATCATGATCTCAGACAAAGTTAAAGCTAAAATAGATTTAATTTAAAAGAGATAAACAAGAAAACTACATTATGATAAACAACCTGATCTGTTGGCTATATGGCCAAAGTTAAAACTACTAAAAAGTATGTGACTGATTTAATACCACAGACAATGAAGACAATATCAATGCTACTAAACCTACTACTAAACCTCTATGCAACAAGCATCTAAATTTTTAAAAGAAAAGTAAAAACAATTGCAGGTGGAAATAGACAGTAGTACTATAATCATGGGGGACTTTAATCTTCCCCTCTCAAAATTAGATAAATATAACAAAAAATAAATAAGAAAAAAGTCAACAAAGTGAATAGAATTTTTAAAAAGGTAGATATAATAGATATCTGAAGAGAATGGAATGAGAATAGAAAGGAATACACCTTTTTCTCAGTGGTACGTGGTAACTTTACAAAGAATGACAATGTATTAGGGCATAAACATTTTATGGTTAAAAGTTGAAAAGCAGAAATATTAAATGCATCCTTTTCAGATCACAATGCAATAAAAATTATATTTAATAAAGGACCCCAGAAACACAGAATAAAAACTAATTGAAGATTAAACAAACTAATTTTAAAGAATGAGTAGATTAAAGGAACAATCATTAATTTCATGAAAGAGAATGGCAATAATGTATGGGATACATACAGCAAAAGCAGTAATCAGAGAAAAAATTGTATCTCTAAATGTTTACATCAATAAAATAGAGAAAGAGCAGACGAATGAACTAGGTGTGAAATTTTTAAAAATAGAAGAACAAACTAAAACTCTCCAATTAAACACTAAACTGGAAATCCTAAAACTTAAAGGGGAAATTAAGAAAACTGAGTATAAGAAAATCAATGAATTAATAGATAAAAATAGGAGTTGATTTTATAAAAAAGCCTACAGAATAGCTAAAACACTGGTTAATATGATTAAAAAAGAGAGAAGAGGGGCAGCTAGGTGGCGCAGTGAATAGAGCACCAGCCCTGGAGTCAGGAGGACCTGAGTTCAAATCCGGCCTCAGACACTTAACACTTACTGGCTGTGTCACCCTGGGCAAGTCACTTAACCCCAATTGCCTCATCAAAAACAAAAACAAACAAAAAAGAGAGAAGAAAACCAAATCACTAGTATTAAAAATGAAAAATCTGACTATACCACTACTGAAAATGAAATAAAAGCAATCACAAAGTTATTTGCCTAATTATATACCGATAAATTTAACAATTTAAATGAAATGGGAAAATATTTACAAAAATATAAACTAAATTAGCACTAGAAGAAATATAATTTCTAAAGAAACCTATTTTAGAAAAAAAAAATTGAACAGGCCATAAATGAGCTTCCTAAGAAAAAAGCACCAGGACCGGATAGATTTACAAGTGAATTCTAGCAAACATTTAAAGACCAACTAATTCTAATATCAAATAAATTATTTGGAATAATAGGGAAAGAAGAGTCCTGTAAACTCCTTTCATGAAACAAATATGTTTTGATACCTAAACTAGGAAGAGTAAAAACAGAGAAAGAAAATCACAGACCAATTTCATTAATGAGTATGGATGCAAAAATCCTAAATGAAATACTAACTAGGGGAGTACAACAACATATTACAAACATTGTACACTGTGACCAAGTGCTATTTATGCCAGGAATGTGGTGATGGTTTACCATAAAGAAAACTATTAATGTAATTGATTATATCAATAATAAAAGTAATGATTACATCAACAGATGCAGAAAAACCTTTTGATAAAGTACATTGATTCCGTTAAAAAAAAACAACTTGGAAGTATAGGTATAAATGGATTTTTCCTTAAATTGTTAAGAAACATTTACCTAAAACCATCAGCAAGTATTATCTGTAATGGGGATAAGCTAGAAGCCTTCCCAATAAGATCAGTTATAAAACAAGGATGCTCACACTGTCATCAATAATTTTCAATATTGTAATGGAAACCCCAGCAATAACAATAAGAGAAGAAAAAAAATAGAAGGAATCAGAATGGGCAATGAGGTAATAAAACAATCTCTTTTTACAGATGATATGATATGCTTAGAAAATTCTAAAGACCACTTATGAAAACTGCAATCCATCTACAGAGAAAGAACTGATGGTATCTGAAAACAGACTGAAGCATAATTTTTTTTGATAGTTCCTTAAACTGAAGTTTTGTTTTTGTCTGTTTTCTTTCACAACCTGGCTAATACGGAGATGTTTTGCAGGACTACTCATGTATAACTTATATTGAATTGCTTGAGTTCTTGGGGAAAGAGGGGAGAAAGAGAAGTTAGAACACAAAGTTGTAAAACATTGATGTCAAAATTTGTTTTTACATGTAATTTGGAAAATAAAATTATAAAAAAAGTAATGATCTTGTTTTTCAAATAAAAAAAAACAACAAAAAAGAAAATTCTAAAAGCAACAAAAATTTAATTGTTTAAGAAGTAACATATAAAGTAAACCCACATAAATCATCAGTGTTCTGATATATCACCAACAAAACCCTGCAAGAAGAGATAGTAAGAGATATCTCATTTAAAACAACTCTAGTATAAAATAACTGGGAGTACATCTGCCAAAACAAACCCAGGAACTCTATGAAGAAAATTATAAAAAACTTGTTATACAGATAAAATTAGATTTAAATAATTGGAGAAAGAATAATTGTCTATGGGTAGGCAGGGCCAATATAATAAAAATGTCCATTTTACCCAAATTAATCTATTTATCCAATGCCATTCCAATTAAATTACCAAAAAATTATTTTACCAAGTTTAAAAAAAAACATCAAAGGAACTAATGAGAGAAAAATGTAAAGGAAGGAAGTTTGGCGGTAAATTTTATTATAAGAGAGTAATTTTCAAAACTGTTTGATATTGGCTGAGAAACAGAAAGGTAAATCAGTGGAACAATATAATTTACAATAGTAAATTATTACAGTAACCTTGTGTTTGACAAGTATAGACTTAAGTTTTGGGGATAAGAATTCATTACTTGATAAAAATTACTGGGAAAGCTAGAAAGCAGTTGGGCAGAAATTGGGCATAGACATTATATCTTACATCCTTTACCAAGATACAGTCAAAATGCATACATGACCTATATATAAAGGAAGATATTAGAAGAACAGGGGAAATATTACCTATAGGACTTATGGACAGGTGAACAATTTAAGAATAAAAAGAGATAAAGAGCATTAAAAGGTATAAAATGGATAATTCTGATTACATGAAATTAAAAATTAAAAAGTGTTTATACAAATAAAACCAAAGTAGCCAAGATCCTAAGGAAAGTAGAAAACTGCAGGGATAGGGGAGATTTTATAAACAATTTTTCAGACAAAGGTCTCATATCTCAAATATATAAGGAACAATGTCAAATCTATTAGGAGTCATTCCCTGATTGATTGATAAATGGTCAAAGAATACAGGCAGTTTTCTGATGAAGAAACCAAAACAATTTAGAGTCATATGAAAAATGCTCTAAATGATTATTAGAGAAATATAAATTAAAACAATCTTGAGATATGACTGAATACTTATAAGATTGGTGAAAATAATAGAAGGGGAAAGTGAGAAATATTGGAGGGAATGTGGAAAAATTGAAACACAAATTCACTGTTGGTGAAACTGTGAACTGATCCAACCATTTGGGAGAACAATCTAAAATTATGTCGAGTTACTAAACTGCCTTTGACCCAGCAATAGCACTATTAGGTCTGTTTCCCAAGATGATTAGGGAAAAAGGAAAAGGACCTATATGTTCTAAAATATTTATAGCAGCTCTCTTTGTGGTGGCAAAAAAAAAAAAAGGAAATTGCAGAGATGCCCATCAACTGGGAAATGGCTAAACAAATTGTATTATATGATCATGATGGAATTCTGTGATATAAGAAATTATGAGCTCATTGATTTTAGAAAAACATGGAAAGACTTTCATGAAAAAATGAAGAGTGAAATGAGCAGAACTAAGAAAACATTGTACACGGTAACAGCAATTTTTTTTAAGGTACAACTGAGTGACATTTTATACCCAAATTAACTGCAAAGGTCCTATGAAGGAAGATGCTATCTGCCTCCAGGGAAAGAACTGATAAATAGAAGTATGACTAGTATGGTTTTATTTATGTGTGTGTATATATATATATATACACATACACATATATATATACATATACACACACACACACATATTTATGTCCAATGATAGCCATTTCTAGGACAGAGGCAATGGGGGGGGGAATATAAAAATTGCACAGCAGAGAATAAAAGAAAATGTAGAAGGAAGCACAAAAAGTAGAGTAACTTTGAAAACAAGTGTACTTACTATATAGTTTTTCCCCCAAAAAATAAACAGTGTGAAATGTAAATTCATGGTCTTACAGTGAATCTTCTTAGGTTGTGCTGTGTACAAGAAAATGTTCTTTTTTTGTCTTTATATATTCAAGTTCAAAATGAATAAAAAAAATTTTTCTATTAAAAAAAAAATAAACAGTGCTTCCTACTTCTACAGATTCAGAGCAGTAACCATTTGTCCTACCTGTGGCTTCCATAGCTTTTGCAATTTGCCGAAGAGAAAATCCCATTTCTAGCAATGGCACTGCAATAGCTGGTGGAGGAGGGGAAGTTGAAAGTCTGCTACTTGGATCAGATAGAGCTGAAAAGAAAGAAAAATAAGGACCTTTAGAGAATTAAAATACCAATCATTGTTATGGTTTTGTAATTGCACTAAAGTGGCATAGAAAAGCATAGGTAAATAATGAAGATGTGACTAATTTACATCATTTCTGTTGAAATAAATTCTTACACAGTTATCACAAAATTTCAGTCTGTAAGGAATCTGTGACCTACCTATTCCACTTACAAGTAAAATGTGAGCTTCTTGCCAGCAGGGCAGGCAGGGACAATTTCATCTATTTTTTTGAGCTCCTGGCTCAAGCACAGTACTTAGCAGGTTCCTGCCAAGTGCTTATTAATTGACCAGGCAGATATAGTTAATAGGAAGATTTCTCTTCACATCAACCTAAACTTGCCTCTTCATAATCTCTGCCCATTGTTCCCAATGGAAATTAATCCACTCAACTTTCAAACTCTACCCTGGGGCTACTGCTGTCCTGATAGGGGAGTGTGTCATCATGGTCCACTATCTTAAGGTGACCCTTGCCAAACTTCACTTTACAAACTGGATATAATTTTGTAGCCACTTGTACATTTAAGTAGTACAGTAAATATGTTATTTAACAGAGTAGGCCGAACATAACCTTTTCTTGAATTACCCTACTGAATATTGCTATTTTTGCTTTATGCCATAATATACAATAATACTGTCAGAAGGTTACTGAAGCCTACAGGATAATTTATTCCATGATAAATGGCACAAAATTGAATGGCTCATGTCTATTTTGTCTGCTTTCATGTTCCACATCTTTTCTTTTGCTGCCAGTCTGTCAGCTCTCAATGTTGTCAGTACTGCCTGCATCTAAGCAGACCCCCTTTCTCAAGCCCTCTCCTACGCTCAATGTGTTGTTTCTAATCCACTGTGTCCTGGAAAAATCCTATAGTTTCAATCATAATTTCAGCATAAAGCAAAAGACAATATAATTCAGCAGACTAATTCCTCTTTCATTAAAACAAAATTATTATGCCATCATTTCCGGTGGCTAAAATAGAAGTCTCACTTATAATGATGAAAATGAATTCCTACTATTCACCAAATAATATTGTGAATTCTTCTTTTTTTCCCCCCTAAATACTAGTGTCAATGGCCACAAACCTGTTCGATTGGTAGGTCTTGCAGACTGTGAGTCGGGAGAAGTCAGGCTTTGTCTCCTTCCAACTTCATCAGAAGGAGAAGTTGGTAGGGAGGATATTGGTGGAGTCTGTGCGCGTCGAGTGGGAAGAACTGTAGTAGTTGGATAACTGGAGAACATTTGCCTTTAAAAGAACAATAATGGCACGACAGGTTTACTCCAATTATAAAAGTCACAAATTTCTTTATAAAACTGTTGAGTAAATACAGCAAGGTGGAAAAGATCAAGGATACCCCCTTCCCTAAATCTATATGGAGAACTGAGTAGAGCAATGAGAGAAAGTTAGCTGCATATCAGCAAAAAATACTAAGACTAAAATAAAAGCCCAACGCAGCATATATTTTGACTACCTTTTGCCCAATGGGGCAAGAGGTACTTCTACTTAATTGCTATAAAACTGAAATTTAAATTCCTGATCTTAGCACTACTACACTAGTAGGAAAATGAGATTACTGAGAAAGAGGCTCAAGATATATGAGCACATTTGTGCACAAAAATAGACATTCTTTTAAGACCTACAAAATATGTTTTATATAAGGGAGAAAGATGAAATAGAAAATTTATGTTAAAGCACTTTGTCAATTGCTATAGAAATGTAAACTGTATTTAATTCTCTTTTAACTGCAAGAGGCAGGTAGGTGGCACAA
Organism: Dromiciops gliroides; assembly: GCF_019393635.1. Taxonomy (NCBI): domain Eukaryota; kingdom Metazoa; phylum Chordata; class Mammalia; order Microbiotheria; family Microbiotheriidae; genus Dromiciops; species Dromiciops gliroides. Next base: position 146,991,207 of record NC_057862.1, read on the forward strand.
TGGATAGAGTGTGGGACCTGGAATTAGGAAGATCTGAATTCAAATGTGTCCTTGAGCATTTACTGGCTATATGACCCTGGGCGAATCACTTAAACTCTATCTGCTTCAGTTCCCTAGTCTGTAAAATGGGGATAAGAATAGTATCTATTTGTCATGGTTCTTATGAGGATAAATTGAGAAAACATTTGTAAAGCACTTCACAAACTTTAAAGCACTATTTAAGTGCTAGCTATTTAAATACCACTTCAGACCATCCTCTGATTTCTTCAAAGAACTGATTCACCAAATGAAAAACTAGACAAGCAAGTAGAACTGGGAGTTAGGCCAGGGTAGACAAGTATGAGTAATGTATTAGATATTGGGTGGAGCAAAAGAATTGACAATAGGGAGGGCAGGATAAAGGGTCAATGGCCACTACAATGATGGTACATCTCTTGCTTCTCCTGGGGCTCTGCTAATTTCTTGGCAAATCCTAAGTACCAGGAAATATTAATCTAACAGGAAGGGGGAAAAAGGGTAAAGGAGTTGGGAAAGGAGGAGGAAAATAAAAAAAGAACCACTCCAATTCTCCTACCTCAAGCTCTAGTTAAAACTCAAATCTTATACACAAATACAGAGCAAAATTAAAACTAATATTTTTAAAAACAGCCATTACATCCTTCACCTTTAAAGGTGCTGACATTTCTAATCTACTTCAGCCACTCACCAAAGTAGTCATAACTAAAGTCTTGCCATCACTCAAAACTGTCCAACTTTCCAAATGCATGACTTGGATTTTTTCATTTTTCATTTTTCACTCACATCTCTGAGCCTCCCTTCACTCCTTTCATACCAACACCTCATCCACTGAGTGGCTTTAACCACTTAAGTCCCACCCCGATATCTGGCCTCCCAACCCAGCAATCTTGTTCCATGGTTTTGGTCTGATTTGTGACCTCACTAGTAAAGGGAGCATCTGGTGAGAAAGCTCACTACAAACATTTGCAATGACAACCACATGGGACAGAGAGGTTCCATGACTTTTTGCATATAGCTAGTTCACATCAGAGACAGGACTTGAGCCTGGGTCTTCTCATCTCCAAAGCTGTCTCTCTACTATAAAAACTCAACCTATGCAGTGCAGTCACTTTTTAAAGACTTGGCTAACTGTGTTCTGGCCTCATTGTCTTCCCTACCCAGGACTGATCTGATACACAAGTCCCTTCTGTAATGCTCATTTCTCTGTCCTAAAACCCTTCATTCTCCTGACTTTCGACCACTTCTGCCCTACCTCCTTAAGTACAAGATAACTCCTACCTATCAGTCTCTTCCTGTTTCACACCCCAATTAATGACAACTCTTAGAAGAAGACACAAAAGCACAACTGAGTGCACTACAAATTTACACATTTAACCTCAGATGAGCTCTCCCTACTTCAAAGTAATACTTTCTTCTTTTCTCACTGACTCTATTAGACTCTCCACATCTGTTCCAAACTTCCTTTTTTCTCCTTGGGACCCCAGCTCTGTCTCTTTTCCTTTATACTCTTAGCAAAATGATTTTACTTTGCTAAGAAGATTAAGGGTCCTTTAATTCAGACCTAATGGTCTGAACTTCCTTAGTTTCCCCCTTCTACTCCTCTAAAGTGCTCAAAGTCCTCACCTATGCTCTCCTGCTACCTTCCAATCCCTGGGAAAGAGGTAGTACCGATCTCTTCACCTCAAAGCTCCACTGGATACAAATTTAATATATCTAAAACAAAACTTTTCCCTCAAAATCCCTCTACTTCCTGAAGTATTTGTGTTGATGGCATCATCACTCTCCAAATCACTCAGACTCATAATTTCAATCATCTTCAACTCTTTCCTTTCCCAGTTGAACACTTCTACAAAATGTTGTTTTTTTTTAAAGTGAGGCAATCGGGGTTAAGTGACTGGCCCAGGGTCACACGTCTAGTAAGTGTTAAGTGTCTGAGGCCGGATTTGAACTCAGGTACTCCTGATTCCAGGGCCGGTGCTCTATCCACTGCGCCACCTAGCTGCCCCCATGATTTTTTAATGAAAAACATAAGAACGTCTATTATTTTCATTTCCACAATCTCCCTCATATAGTCAACAAGCATTCAAATGTCTACCATATGCCCAACACCTGTACTAAGCACTGGGGATACAAGGAAAGTTAAAAAAACAAACAAAACTGAAGGAACTCAAGAGGTAAATAATATGCAAATAATTATACACAAAGGAGATGTATACAAGATAAACTAGAGATACTCAATGAGGGGAAGACACTAACATTCCCTTCTCTCCATTTACAACAACTCAAACTCAGGCTCTCAACTCCCCTCACTGAGATGAATACAGAGTTTCCTATCTGATCTTCCTACTTCCAAACTATCCTTCCTTTAATCCATCCTTTCATCACAACCAAAATAATCTTTCTGAAGAGAGATCAAGAGGATGAAGGCTGAATCATTAAATTTGGCAATAACTTTAAAGAGGGCAGTTTCAATTAAATAACAGTGTTTGCTGGAAGCCAGATTGCATATGGGTTAGAAGAGTGAGAAAAGAGGTAGGTTAGAGGTTCTTGGAGAATGTGTATAGGAAACAGGGAGAGTCAGCAGAGAGGAAAAGATTAAAGATTTAGAGGTAGAGTAGGGATGGCAATTAAGAAAAAATCTGTGGGAGAAGACAGCAGTGGATGGGATGAAGGGTCCAAATAAAGAGGTTTGCCTTGGCAGAGAAAAAGAATACCTTTTGTGCCAGAAGAGGGAAGTATGAGTGATGAGAAATGAGAAGCTCTAGAGAAGATGACAGACTTCTTGCTTCCTTGTTTTTATATCTTCAAAGCTTAGCAGGGAGCCTGCCATGTACTAAGTGCTTAATCAATGCTTTGACATTCATTCATTCACCCCATTAGATCATAAGTACCTCAAAATTAAGTTTTAATAAATCTGTCTTTGCATTCCCAGAACAGGAATAGGGCAGGGAGTTGAGATTTCCTTTACAGACGAAACTTCTAGGTGAGCAAGCTCCCTCTACTTTCTCTGAAGCTCACAGTGTTAAAGAGCTGCCTAATAATGAAAAATTAAGTGACTACTCCAGGGTTACATAGGTAGTATGTGTTAAAATATGAGATTTGAATCCAAGACTTCCTGGTTTCAATTCTGGCTCTTTATTCACTCACTATACTTCAGCTATACTTGAACAAAGGAGCTGCTTAATAAATGTTTAAATTGAAGTGAACAATGTTTGGAAAGTCATTTAACCTCTGGCATCAGGTTCCCCAAGTGTAAAGTGGAGAGGGCAGAAGGATATTAGACAATCTCTAAACGATTCCCTCAGCAGTGAAAATTTTCAATTCTATAATTTAGAATTTAGTGGAGTATACTTTGCAAAAAGAAAATAACCTACATGATTCAGAACTACATGTATTAGCGGTATATAAGTTAGAAGTTACATTTTCTACCTGAGAAGACTAAGTGGCATAACCCCTGGTGACTCTGAGGCAGGTACTGTCTCAGTATCAGTTACTGGGGTGGTCGCTGTAGTTGTATCCTCCAGAGAACTGCTCATAAAGGATGTCGTACTGGAAGCTGATGGACTAGTGGTAACTGGTGTCTGTGCCTGTTGTGTCTGATCACTTTCTTCTGCTTGCTGATCAACTTCTAGAAAATAAGTATTTTATAAAAGACATGAGGAAATAATATTTTCAAAAGTGATAATGAGCAGGAGAAATCGCAACTAACTTCAAATTGTAAGGTGTTGAAAAGTTCTTAACATACTACTTAATCAAAGTATAAGCCATCAAGAAATAGTCACAGAAAAATGCATGTTGCATTGACATGAATATCTTTTTAAACTATAACTTGTATTCTATACCATGCACACATTAATGTAGAAAACATTTTATAATAGTATACTGGCTTTTTTAAAAGGAGATTTTCTTCAATAAAATCATCTAGTTTTTTGCTTGAGTTGGTAGATGTTTTAAAGATGTCTGACTCAACTACGTTTGACTGTGTTTCCAGGCATTCTGGTTTAGTCTCGCATTTTAGTCTACAAACAAAAAATGAAGACATATAAGGGTCATAAGGCTATAAAAGCTAGACTGGACCTATATATTCTACATAGAAATTAAGGGTACTTCAATGCTTCCATTTTTTTTCTATTTTTCCCCCCATCATCTAAGCAAGGGGTAATTATGAACTCAATCCCACCTCTAAGCCCATCCTCCAAGGCTGGAATGCATTCCTTCTGAGCTCACCTCCATCTCAAAGAATCCCTCTCTTCTTTCAAGACTCATGCTTGTTGACTGATGAACTGTATGTGGTGTATTACAACTAAAATAACCTTTGCCACATCAACAGGAATGTTCTATGATGAACAATTTCAATGGAGTTGCTATGTCACCATTTCATAATCAAGTAGCACATGGTACCAACTGAGACTACTATAGTGTGGTACACTGGAAAGAGCACTGAAACTGTAATAAGGAGACCCCTGATTTCTAGGTTTGACTGTCACCAAGTAGGAATGTAACCTTGAATGTAACTGACTTCCTCTCTCTTGGCTTCAGTTTCACCATCTGTAAAATGAAGGTGCTAGATTAGATTTCTAAGGTCCTATCCCACCTCTAAAATCTAGGAATATGTATTTTTTCCCACATATTTCCTTTAGGTATAATTTCAAACCTATATGACTCAATATTATTTTATAATTATCTTCTAAAGCGATAGATTATAGCCTTAAAATACAATCCTGTTTTAGTTTTGATATGTTACAGTTAATGGAAATAAAATCAAATTTATCTGAGTTTTAAATACTGTACTGCATATTAAAATCACATCATTAAATATCAAGTGTTTTCTGTAGCATGCTAAATTTCAGTCTTCCCAAATGAAATTTTATCTTGTCCTAATGCACGTACATAAATAATTTTAAAAATAATCATCTGAGTTCTAGTTCTGACTTTCCCTTAGACAAAGTCACAACTTTTCCAAATCTCAGTTTCTCAGGCGGAATATGGCAATCAATAACACTGTAATGTTGTGAGAATGCAATAACATAATTTATATAAAAATGCTCTAAATATTGCTAATTCTATAAATAAGGTGGCAGTACAAATAGTAACAAAGAAGGACAGTTACAATGCCTTTGGAGGGAAAAATTTACAGGTAATTACTACAGAAAAAATGATTAAATTATTGTAGTGATAACAATTTGTGTAATTATAAGTAATTTACAAAAGGACACCACCACCACTACTACAACAACTACTACCACTAATAACAATAGAAAACATACCTTGTTTGATTTTGCCACCAAACTGGTCTTCCAAAAGACCATGGACTACTAATTTGTAGATCATAGCTTGAGCTCTTTCCAAGTCTGCCAGTCCCAAAGCTCTCTTTATGGGAGAACGCATGACTGCTCTTTTCACCATGTGTCGCATCAAGAACTGCAGAGCTGCACGCATTTCAACATCTTCATGAACAACTGGAGAACTTGCACAATCTGAGTTGTGACCATTTTCAGCTAAGACTTTTGGTATCAATAACAACTCAGCATACTTACTGCAACTAAGAAGAGCACTAAGTGATTTCATAGCACCAAGATAGAGGTAAGACAACTGTACAGCTCTTATTTCTGATTGAGCAATGTCATGATTTTTGGAAGTATGTTCATGGTTTTTTCGTTTTCCTTCTACTAACTGGTGTTGGGACTCGGTACTTTGTGGCACTGAATCTAAAGAAAATGAAGCGATTTCATTTTCTGACTTGGAGTTTGTAGCGCCATGACTTTTGATATCATCAGAACTTAAGCTTGGTCTTCCATCTGAAGCAGAATCACCCTCTGTTTTCTGTTCAACCTCCCCTTTCTCCTCAGATTCATGTCGATGTTTTTTCTCGTGTCTCTTAGTACTCTGTTTGCCCATATCTTCATGAATGCCAGTCAGATAAGTGAGATCAAGTAGCACAGAAGCTGTCAATCCACGAAATCTTGCAACATCAAAGGGCAGCGGTTCACAGGGTTCCAGATTATACAATGGAGTATCACTAGGCGACCAAAAAGTTGGGAAGCTTTAATAAAGATCAGAATGACACAGGAAGAAGCAAGTGAGGGATAGACAGGAGGAAAGTACAGGAAATCATGTAGACAAAAATAAGGTGCATAATGCATATAATAGAGAATAATTTAAATGAACTAGAAGTCTTTAAAACTTAATGCAAACAGGGAAAGGAATAAGAATGTGATCAGAAAATAGGGAAATGTGATGCTGAATGCAAAGGCAACAAGACATGCACATGCTTTCAACAATGCATAGAAATTATTATATAATGTACCTTTATTTAAAATGCTCATCTAACACACCTAATTAATTTTGTAATGGTTCATTTACCAACCTCACAGAAGAGTGTTTCATTTTAAAATTCACTTCTTTTATCCTAAAACTAAGGCTCACCATTTATAAGATTCTTAAATTTTAAATGTCTCATAAGAATTTGCTTAAATTTAATAATACTATAATTCCCCAAAATTTTTCTGCAAGAATCATTTCCAAAGTTTTACTGATTTAGGCATTGTTCTGTGTCAAACTATTACTACAAACAGATGTCAGGCCCATATTCAGCATCTCAATTAGATATAGCAATAGGTAGTATGATAAACTGAATAGTGATTACTATCATTATTTCAATTAACTCATTTTAAAAATGTATTGCATCCTTCAAAGTAAGAGATTGTCATCAACAGGTTGCTTGAGAAAGATGATTAATATAATTTCATTTTATTATTTAAAAGCTTTCCTAAACACCAAAGATAAGCAAAAAACTTAAAGGGGAAGCAAGTAAAACAAACATTAAAACTATACAGTCTAAACACAAATTATCAGGTGAAAGAAAACCTGGCATAGTGAAAAAGCACTGGCCTCAGAGTCAGAAAAGAACTATTAGCTTCAAATCCTGCCTCTGGAACTTACTGGCCATACAATCATAAACAAGTCACTCAAGTTCTATAAGCCTTAATTTTCCCATCTGGAAAATGGAGATAATACCCCCTTAGTATATATCTCACTGAGTTGTAACAAAGCTCAAATGAGGTATAATAAATAGCTCTGAAATATCCTTAAGGCGAGATTATCCACTGTTGCTATTAGCAAAACAACCTCCAAAGTCAGGAGGTTATTGTGTTCAAGAATGATTCAAGCATCATTACAAAGAACAGATTCAATTATCAAGTACAGAGCTATATAAAACAAATCTGTAGTGAAATTCCCTCAATAATGAAATTCAAGGTAGACATATGAAAGACACAAATTCTGCCTTTCAAAGTCACACATGTACATTTAGGTCTATTTATTCATAATGATGATGATTAATAACAATATTCCTAGAGATTGTATCATTTTCATTAGTACTCAAAATCTTTCATTTTTACCACAAAATATTGCTTCAGTGAAGGATATGATTACACATGTAGAACAATAATTTGATTGTCTATGTTAATAGAGGCAAGATAGAGCAAAAATAAGTGAAAATCACACACAATCCAAAACCTAATTCAAATTTTCCTATTCTCCAATTCAAGGACCTACTAAGTATAATGTAATGAACAAATTTGAGTTCTCTTCCCCCTCCCCCCTCCTTTTCACATTTGGATTTAAGAAGGAAACACACTATTACTAGCTGTGTGACCCTGGGCAAGTCACTTAACACCAATTGCCTCACCAAAAAAAAAAAAAAAAAAGAAAAGAATGAAACACACGAAATGACCAGAAGATAAATGATCAAAATAAATACTAGAAACGAAAGGTTCATTTTAATCTTGAACTACTTACTTACCTTATTTGTGAAAATACCTGAAACTAAAATGGCCATTCTAAAAATATATACACACACATATTTTCAACTATCATCAGATCAGAAATGAACACAATCATCTAAAATCAGAGGATTAACAACAAAACTATTTTTTCAAAAGAAAAAAGCTCATTAGTATCTCATCTAAAATGTGTACTAATTTTCTATAGCTGACACCTGGTTCAATTATTCAAATTTTACTTGAATGTATCATACCTGACAGTAATTTCTGCTTCATCCCATTGGACCTTGGCAGATGTACTACCTTCTTTGACCACACCAAGTAAGGTGGCATGACGCCCAGTCTGCTTGTGAACACATCGACCTCCAACTCTCAGACCGGCATCAACTCCACCTATCACTGCAAGAACAGGCCACACCTCTACGCAGAGTGTCTTCAACTGCAGCTCGGAGAGGTCAGCAAGACTGTGCCTAATATGTTTACCTTTCTCTTCCTCTTTGTTCTCTTTTTCCTCTCTCATCTCATTCTCCTCTCGGCTTTGAACCGAGCGACTTTTCTTTAGTTTCTGACCAGTTTCTTTAATGCAAATCTTAATTTTATGTAATCTTTCCATCATTTTCTTGTTTATGCAATGTGTCCATCGATCTGTCCGGTGAAGAATACGAATAAGCTGAATAGTGGCCTCAGCAAGTACTGCGGCTACAGGACTACATATAGGATCTCCAGGAAGCAAGTCTCTGGGTGTACCTCGCATCTGCATATCACAGATTTTCACCTAAAGAAAAAGAGAAAGAGAGACTGGTCAAATGTCAAATTAACAACAGCAATAAGAACTAGTAATTTTGCCATTCCAAAATATGAATAAGGATGCTGAACCAAAGCCATAATTATGAGTTCTACTCTTGACTATCTGCTTAAGCTACAGCATCAGGTTTACCAATTTAGAGGAGTTTATGAGATCACATCAGATCTTCCAGTCAGTATTCATATCCTCTATATGAAGGGCTCTTAACATATGTGTCACATGTACTTTTGCGAGTCTAATCGAGCCTATGGGCCTCTTTCTCAAGATAGTGTGTTTAAGTAACTAATGGGAATGCTAAATTTCAGTTAGAAGTTAGTAAAAATGAGGATGTAGTTTTTTTTCCCCCACTGAAGTTCAAAAACCCCCTGAAATTGATTTCCATGAAACCTGGGTTACGAGTACCTGTTCTAGAGTGAAAGTTACTTGGCTACAAGAGTTCTCCATGGCCTGGGAACCCTAATAAATTGGAACAATTCCACAAAAACTGGGTTTATTCTAAAAGTGAACTGAGGTCAAGGTATATACCCTGAATGACCATCTGCTTCATAGCCAATCTCAGTGAGATCTAAACACTTCAGTTCAGACTACTCCACAAGAGTCAATCCTGAGGTTCTCTTGAGAGATATTTAAGGTTCAAGGAGTGAGAATTGTGATCTGTATTACTGGAGAAATTTCTAATAACTAACATTTCCATGGCTTTGAGGTTTGCAAAGCATTTTTTACATGGTATCTCATTTTATCTTCACAATAAGACTGTGAGGAAGGTACCAATCAATATAACCTCCATTTTACAAATGAGGAAAGCGTGAGGGGAAGATTAATTAACATGTGCAGAGTATATAGTTAGTAAACACTGGAGGCAGGATTTGAATTCAAGTATTCTTGACTCCAGGTCCAGAACTCTATTCATTATACCAACTTACCTGCTAGACTAGACTAGTATCCCAAATATGCTTCTGAAGTTTACTAACTAGAAAGAATTATCTCAAAGTTGAAAATAATTGAATGTGTTATGTACACTCTGGCTCACTTGTTTTGGGAATATGCTAAACCATCATATTCTAGTATATTCTAAGGGAAATATCAATGTCATAAAGAAAAACTAAAGTAACAGAAGTTGATTTTTCTTTTCCCCTCCCCTAAAGGCCAATCTTATGAACAAAATATCCATGAAAAAGTTACCCATCAGGGGCAGCTAGATGGCACAGTGGATAGAGCACCGGCCCTGGAGTCAGGAGTACCTGAGTTCAAATCCGGCCTCAGACACTTAACACTTACTGGCTGTGTGACCCTGGGCAAGTCACTTAACCCCAATTGCCTCACAAAAATAAAAACAAAAAACAACAAAAAGAAAAACTTACCCATCATGGAAAGCTGACCTACAATTTTACTTCCTTATCTAATTTTGGGGGGAGGAGAAAAGGGGTCTCCTGTCACTTTCATTCTTCCTTATGATATGATGTTTCCATGTAGAAATACTGGAATATCATGATTTAGCATGTTCCAAGAATCACTGAGCTAGAGTCACCCACATAATCTGGAGTACATATTCAATTATTTTCAACCATAAGGTTGTGTGTATGTATGTGTACATGTATATACATATCTATCTATCTATCTATCTATCTATCTATCTATCTATCTATCTATCTATCTATCTATCTATCTATACATCTGTATATATACATATCTGTATATATATATATGAGTTAAAACAAAATCTTTAAAAATCTGAACAATAATACCAAACTAAGTCCTTGAAAGTTCAAGAAATATCTGCTTTTTTTTCAAGAAACATAATTTTATACATCTCACAAATTTCTAAAGACTTTAATTCTAACAAACAGTACTAAACTCAAAATAAAAGTGTTTACCTGACATTGCCAAGATGACTAAAAATCTAAATAATAGGACATAAGAAATCAAATATCATTCTTCTCATATGTAAAATTGCCATTTCCATTAATCAGTGAAATTCTCTTCTTAGATCAGCAACAAAACCTCAAGCTTCTCATTCAGAATAAAGCATGTCATTGGAAAGCACAAAGAAAACTGGAATCCAAGTCAGAAAACTTGGCTCAAGTCCCCAAAAGACCCCCAGCTAGGTGATGCAGTCGATAAAGTGCTGGGCCTAGAATCAGAAAGACCCGAGTACAAATAGGTGATAGACACTACTTGTGTGACTGGGCAAGTCAATCTCTGTCTCAGTTTCCTCATCTGGAAAATGGAGATAACAACAGCACCTACCGTCCTAGCGTGGTCATGAAGATTAAATGAAATAATAATTGTCAGTAAGTGCTATGTAAATGTTAGCTGCTATCATTATCACCATCATCATCACTATGTAACCTTTAAAAAGTCACGTAAAATTTCAGGTACCTGGCTGGTAGGGCAGGTAGGTGGCATACGGGGTAGAATAGCAGGCCTAAAGTCAGAAAAACCTGAGTTCAAATCCAGCCTCAGACATTTACTAGCCATACAACTCTGGGTAAGTCACTTTACCTTGTCTCAGTTTCCTCACCTGTAAAATGAGCTAGAGAAGGAAATAGCAAACCACCCCAGGATCTTGGCCAAGAAAATCACAAATGAGATCACAGAGTCAGGCATGAATGAAACGACTGGAAACAACCTAATCTGTAAAATGGATTCAATAATATCTATATTATCTAACTCATAGTGGGTCTGTGAGGATCAAATTTAAATCATTGTAAAATACAATGAAAACATTAAGTATTTTATAAATGCCCAGCCATTATTCTTTTTGTTTTGTTTTTGCAGGGCAATGAGGGTTAAGTGATTTGCCCAGGGTCACACAGCTAGTAAGGGTCAAGTGTCTGAGGCCGGATTTGAACTCAGGTCCTCCTGAATCCAGGGCCAGTACTTTATCTACTGTGCCACCTAGCTGCCCCGCCCAGCCATTATTCTTAACAAAATGAGCAGGGAAGAAAAAATTGCCAAAAATGTTCTCTAGATAGATTATAACATATATTCAAGAAAAAGTAGTGACATAGTATAGAATAAAAAAAGGAAAATTAAAATGTAGAAACATGAATTGGTGTCAACAATTGTATAAATTCTATCCCTGGCCTAAGTCTACACATAAATGAATGAAAAATGGAAACATGACTGTGTGAACAATTCAATATTCAACCAGAAACCAAAAACACTAATACATTTTTAATTTTAAGGTTCTCTAATGTTTATGGGTTTTATATTTGTACAGCTGATAATGAACCACATTTCTCAAAAAAAATTACTTATAACCTTGGTACTTTAGAAAGAAGATTGTTTCAGCAGAATGCGTCATTAAATGAAAAAAAAAAAAACAACCTTTTTCAAATGTTACTTTAATAGTCAAAGAATAAATACAACTTACCCAAAGTAAAACACTTTTAGAAGCTATTTCATTTTATTTCCTATGAGAATCTAGATAAATAGGGCTTTGTTTTTTCATGAAATATAAAAGAACAAGAATAAGCACAAAAAAAAAAAAAAGCATTTAAGTGCTAACTATGTGCCAGACACTTAGCTAACTAAGTACTGTCATTTAGGTACAATAATGGACAGTCCCTGGCTTCAAGGAACTTCTATTCCAATAAGTTAAAATAACTCAAAAGGAAGTAATGGCTAGGGAAGGAAGTCACAGGAATCATTAGTAGAGCCACAGGACAACTAACAGATAATGTAATTTCCAAGAAAGCTAGTATTAATTTGATTACTGGTCCCACAGTTAGAGAGAAAAACTGGGAGGCATGGCAAGAAGGAAAGGAGAAGAAAAGAGAATATTTACACCTATTTGTAAATTGCAGCAGAAATTAGTGATAACCAAAGCCAGTAACTATTCCCCTTAGTATATAGTACAATTTTCAAATACCTTTTCTCCAGGATTGCTGCTGTAGAACATTACACAAGGGTATAACTCTGCTGCATCCACATCTTCAAAAGCTAGTTTGGGTTCCTAGATTTGGGCATGGATAAGGAAAAAGAAAAGGAAAATTAACGAATAAAACAATGCAATTTCTACCTAAAATATCTATAGATAATATCATTGTAGAAGTATGCTATAGGTTGCCTAAATTAATGGAGAGGAAGATGCTTACTTCATAAAGATCACAAAACTGGCACCAAGGCAAGTAACAGTAATGATAAGCGAAATCAACTAGAATGTCTGCTAGATATCTCATTCTGAAAAAAAGAGGGTATCTTATAAATTACTGGCTTCTTTTCTTAACAACCTTTACCTTTCAGTATGTAGAAACAGCAATGAAATTAACTGTTAATCTAAATTTAGTACCGATCAAGAGGAAAGAATTGGTGAAGTTAAAGGAATAAGAACCTTGGAAAAATGTGACCAAGTCATAATGGTCAAATTAGGAAATTCAGGGCACAGACACATACCTAGACTTTAGGAAGATACATATTAAAATACCAAGAGTGGGGTAAAGGTTAGGTTTCCTAATCCCATAACCAAAGACTCATGAAATAAGAATGGGAAGTTCTCAAAATAAGACTGTAGCAATACAATCACAAATTATCTCAATGAAGACAAAGATGGGAGGATCTAAATAGATAATGTGACTAAAAAAATTTTCTTGAATCCAAATAAAACTTGTGAAAGTGGCCAGGCAATATAAGCAAGGAATTTAGGACCCATAAGTTTATCATGGGCTTCATGCACGTTCTGTTATTTCCCCAGTTGCTACAAACAGTATGATAAGAGTTCCTATATGTTCCTGAGGTGCTCTGAATGTAAATGTGTATGCTGCTGCATAAGGTACAGGAGTAAAACTGTGACAAAAAGATAAACCCCCAAATGAAGAGAGACTATGTCCCCAAGAACACTCTCTTATCCACTGTCCCAATCCTAAAAGCTTGTCAGTGTCAAAGAATGTAAGACTATGTATGACATTAAGTACAATGAAAGAAAGCTTTTGTAGGTTGTTCATAACAAGAAAGAAAGGGAAATAAGCTCTTCATTTGAATTGACAGTATAACTTTAGTAGTGAACTATTTCAATTCAATCTTCCCTATTGAGAAAAATGGCCTTCAAACTAGAAATCACGGAAAAATACAGGGATAGGTGGGGAATGAAACTACAAGGAATAAGCAAATGGGTCTAAATGAGTTCAAGCCCTTTGTCCTGATAAATTATATTCCAAACTTTTATAAGAACCTGTTTATGTTACTGCTAAATTGTTATCACTAATTTTGGAGGGACTGTGTAGATCAAGAGAGATAACAGGATAATTCAATTAACAACTCAGTTTCCTAAAAGGGGAAAGATGAAAATTCCACAAATCAGCAAACTTTATGATGATCCCTAGGATAATTCCAGAACAATCAATCAAATGGACTGTAAGCACCCAGAAAGAGAAATGATAACTATTAGAGAGCACAGCAAACCAAGTACAGTTCCTTTCTTGAACTGGCTTGCTAGACTAATATATCAGTAAAATGTTGCAGACATATATTTAGATTTCAGAAAGTTATATAACAGTTATTTTTTATATTCTTGTGAACAAGATGAAGAAGGGAAGAAGTGATCATGAAGTTAGACAGATTGTACCCAAAGTGTTAAATGATGGATGTTAAGCAAGAGGGAGAGTTCTAATGGTTAATAATAGGATGATGTCATTGATCCTATTATACTCAACATTTTAGCAATTACTTGGATAAAAACATGAAAGGCATCTGACACAAAATTTAGAAAGGCAGCTATTATTTTGGATGACAAAATTCATGATTCAGAAAGTCCTTTAAAGGCTCTAAAGATAGACTGAATTTAGCAAGAAATAAATGTGTCAAGTCCTGCACATAGGCTGAAAAAAGTCAACTGCACAGGAACCAAAGACCAACTAGTTTCAAAGGTGTCAATGAGATAATCTCTAAGGTCTTTTATAACTCTAACCCTATAAAATCCTACAGGGTTTTTAGTTGACTGTTAGCTCAATGAATAGACAATGTGATATCTGCCCAAACAAACAAACAAAAAAACCCCCACTATTTAGAATGTAGGTTCCATTAATACAGGTACAGCGTCCAGGACAAAGGAGGACTATCCAGGATAGTCCAGGACTATCTTAAGCAGTCCATCTTAATTTCTACTCACATCTTATTAAAAAGCTTGAGTTTACTGACTCCTGCCATACTCTGTGCTGGTCATTCCACATATGGATTACTGCATTCAGTTAGGTTTGCCACATTTAAGAGGAACATTCACAAACTTGAGAGGAAGGTCACCTAGCTGGGGAGAAGATTTGAGGGCAAAGTATCTGAATAACAGTTTAAGAAACTAGAGATGTTTGTCTAAAAAAGAGTTCAGCACAGCACAAGAGATATTTTTAAATATCTGAAGGGCTGCCTTCTGGAAACAGGATTAGATTTATTCTATGTAGCTCCATTGGGCAGAACTAGGAAAAAGAAGTTACTAAAATATGCCTCCCTAACAATTCAAGCAGTCCATAAATAGAATGGACAGTGTTTGAAATAGTATGTTCTTTGCCCCTAGATATATTCAAGCAACAATTGGATTATAACCTATTAGAGAAGCAGTAGAAAGAATTCCTACAATGGATAGAAGCTTGATCAAATAACCTCTAAGGTCCTTTCCAATCCAAAAATTCTAAAACACTCAGCATTTTTATGAAACAAAATTTTCCTTGATAAAATTCACAATAAGAATTCATGCAAATCCACCATATAAAGTAACTACAACCAGTTCTTGATTATCATTTCTAAATGGGGAAATTCCGCAAATGCTAATTTAAGCATTACTTTCAACAACTTTTATGAAATGGAATTACACAACCTCTTCTTTTTTGCTCCTTGCTCTCTAGTGTAGATACTAATAAGTATTGTAACAGAAGAAAAGGAAACAGTAAGAAGAAAGAAGAGAATCAAGGGGAGAGTAGATAATTTATAAACTGGAAATCAGCCCTAAACAAGTTGAATACACACAGATAATATGAATCTTATAAACAAATTTTATTACCTCTCCATTTTTACCAAAGGAAATAGTTCTGGCCTCCATGTCCAATACACAAGTGATAAAATCTCCTTGAGTAAAACTGGACAATGTCAAAGTTTGTTCTCCATTATGGTATAGGTTACCACTGTAGGCTCTATACAACCACATGTCTGAGGTAGTGCGGTGGTTAAAATCATGTACTGGCCATCGAGAAACACCAACACATGTGCCTTCATTACCACGGTTTTCCTTTACAATGTAAAACTAAAATAAAATCAATAATTTTCATTAATATTAAGTATTCCTGTAATTATACTAATTGACTATGTTAATCCATAAGGGAAGAGAGGTATATCTATAATCAACACACAAATACTCAAGGAAGCAATATTAAAAGGTGTCAAATAAAATATAATTTGCAAATGTATGATCCATTTTTATTACTTTAAAACAAAGTCTTTTTTTCTTTGTTTGTTTTTTGCTAGGCAATGAGGGTTAAGTGACTTGCCCAAGGTCACACAGCTAGTAATTGTCAAGTATCTGAGACTGCATTTGAACTCGGGTCCTCTTGAATGCAGGGCCAGAGCTTTATCCACTAAGCCACCCAGCTGCCCCCAAACAAAGTCTTAAATAAGGTTGTTTACAGTTTTTACATTTACAGAGGTTTTTAAAAAATGTTATTCTTTTTTTTTTTTGCAGGGCAATGAGAAAAATGTTATTCTTTAAGCAACTCTCAATCACCTTGCCAAGATTATCTTAATTTCTACTCACATCTTATTAAAAAGCTTGAGTTGACTGAGAATTTTCAGAAAGGATTTGTTAAGGAATGTTTAAATGATTTTTAGAATTTCTTACTATTCTCCCATGGGGACTTCTAATTAGATTTAGCTATAATGATTTTTTTTCATACAACTATATCAAAGGGAGAAAAAATTTTATATCTTTCATATATTTCTAGAATTATTTTAAAAATTATAAATACATTTTTAAAAGTTTATTGGAATTTCACATACCTTCCACTGATAACATCCAGATGTCACACCTGTTGATGCTAACCCATATCCTTTTCCTCCACTGCCATGAGTTAAAATCTGTCCATTTTCCACTAAACAGCACTGAGCTTTCTCTGGGTCAAAAGACACTTCTTGAATAGGAAGATTTTCATCTTCTTCCTCTAATTCTCCTTGCTTCTATCAGAAATGAAGTTTTATTAGTATTTCAGAATAAGCTAATTTCAGGTAATAACTAAAGATAATTGTTAGAAAGGTCTGTTACCTGTAACTTCATTTCCTGCTCTTTTTCCTTGATCTGAATTGCATGTTTGGCCTGAGCAATGGGTGTCTCCCACATACAATCCGAGAGAAGGGAAAATAATCGTTCAACAACCTGTTGCATTGCAAGGGGGAAAAAAAGAGAGACAAGTCTACTTCCAAAATAGCAACTTTAAGAGTTATTAGAAAATACAAACTACATAATTTGATAACATATTACTTTCTGTTGGTAAGTTAATCATTTTAAAAGCCTCATTAATTTTTTCAGTATAATGAAACATTAACTTTATTCATTCTACAAAAACATACCGAGCATCTATTATGTGTAGGGGAAGGGGATGACACGCATTTTTACTAAGCTCCTACTCTGTGCTAGGCCCGGTGCTAAGAGTTTTACAAACATTATCTCATTTGATCCAGATGATAACCCTAGGAGGTAGGTGCTCTTATTATCTCCTTTTTACAACTGATAAAACTTTAGAGGCTAAATGACTTGTCACACAGCTAGTAAAGTATCTGAAGTCAAATTTGAAATTGGGTCTGACTCCAGAGTAGCCTCTCTTAATAACTTATGAAAAGAATAAGGGAGCTTGTAAAGTTAGCTAATCTGCAGACAGTAAATATCTTGGACAATATGAGAATTGAATTAGTGCTAAATCCTTAAGATGACAAATAGAAACACCCAAGAGTACAAATACAAAGGAGCAGATATTACTTAGCAGGTTTTAAAAGGCAGAGAAACCCAAAAGCTAATGCTTACAAGAAAATGGCCCAGCCCAAATCATCCTCATGAGTTGTTCATAACCTGAATTAAGTTTTATAAAGGTCACAATATCTTCACCACAGAATCACAGACTCAAACAGATCTTTGTCTTCAATGCAACATACTTTGTTAAATGTCTACTATGAACAACGCAGTAGAAAACAATGGTGACAAGGACAAAAACCAAACATTCTCAGCCCTTTGACCTCAAGGAACTTACATCTTTGTGGGGGAACAAAACGCAAATCAGCAAAAACAAAATATAAAGTAATTTCAAAAAGGGGAAGAGTGTAAATCACTAAGGGGACAGAAGAGAACAAATCAGAAGAAGCACTACATTGAGGGGCACCCGAGCCATATTGGAAGATAAAGGTAAGAAGTGAGCATATTCCAGACATGGCTGACCAAAATATGCCAAGACATCTAGACATGAGGTGAACAGAAGTCACAAAAGACCCTAGCATGTCAATCTGTCTGGCACACACAATGCCTATAGAAGACTAGTAAGAAATCAGATTAGAAAGAAAGCTCAAATGTAAAGGGTCTTCAGGCTGATTAAATTTTGTCTTGTAAAGTAGACGAAATATCTAGGATTTCTGAGGGGGAAGGAGATAGTTCTGTGCTTTAAGATTATTGCTTTGGCAGACATGTGGAAGATGGTTTGATGATGGAGGAAAAGGGGTGCAAGGAGACTAGTATGGGAGCTCTTCCCCTAGTCTAGATCAAAGGGCCTCAACTAGGTGGGGTGTTGTATATTTCAGATGAAATGGGCACTCTAGAGAACATAGAAGTGGAATGGACAGGGGCATGAGGCAGAAGGTAGTTCATGGGTAACTGCAAGGCTGAAGGGGTTTGGGGCATGTAGGGTTCAGGAATGGTATAGAGAGTGTACAAAAGTTTAGAATAGCTGCTATGGAAAAAATAAAGGATTACCATGCAACAGTGAGGACTCATTTAGAATTACATAACAAACTGGCTGATCAACTTGAATGGTCCCAATCCCTTTGATCTCCTTTACTACTATCTGCTAAGGACAGCAGAGTAGACAAAGGAATGAGAATCTGAAGTTATGCAGCATCATAATCTATAGTTAATCTTTATTAATAAATATTTCAAGTATGTGAATGTTGATATATTATTAAATATATATTTAAATATTAAGTATTTAATATTTCTTTTTGTGCCATATATTTTCATATGTAATTGTTGTATCCATCCCTCAATAGATAAAAACTCCACACAAGTAGAGAATGTTTCATTTTTGTATTTATATCCCTAGCACCTAGTTCAATCCCTGGCAAATCATAGGCAATAAATGCTTGATTGATTTTCATTTATTGCTTTGGAATATTATAAATGACATTTTAGAATGATTTAAAAAATATAGACCTGAGCCATTTGATCATCTTCGACCCCAGATTCACAAGCCGGTAATACAGCTTCAAGGACATGAAGTGCGAGTAATCTGGTCCTTAAGTTACCCACCAGTGGAATACCTGAAAAAGAAAAATACTGTTATTATCAATATGATCTAGATTTCTCAAGAAAATTCTCAAAATTGTTATCTTCCCAATAGTGTTAAACATAACACATGTCTGAATGAGACAAATATTCAATGCAAACTTTTTTAAAGCCTATATTATACCTGAAGAACACTTCTGAGATGCAATGTTAAGAAGCACTTCAGTCCACTTGGGAGAAGCCATTTTTGACTGAATAGCTTTTGAAGATACAACTCTTCGCAGAAAAACTAGAAAGTCCCCTAAGTGTAGTTCTGCTGCATGCTGCTTCCTAAGTACAGCTGAAGATTTAAAAGAAAAGTTTAGGTTACATAACAAATATGAAATAAGAAATAATATTATAAATGATGATTTATGGTAATATTAATCAAATTATGAAATAATTATATCACCAAACTAGGAAAATAATAGCAAAATTTCTCTAAGGGAACAAAAGGTCAAGGAAAATAATTAAACAGTAAGAATGAAAGGGGCCCTAGTATCACTATATCTCAAATTATATTATAAAGTATTCATCACCAAAGATATTTGGTACTTGTTTTAAAAAAAGAAACAAAAATTGAACAGTAAGATAGACTAGATAAGCAAGACCCAGAACCAATAATAGCCTATATAGTGTTTGATAAAGGACACAAAATACTGGAAAATAAAAATATAATTTTTTGACAAAAACTGCTGGGAAAACAAGAAAACAATAGAACAATACCTTATACTATATACCACAATAATATCCAAAAGGATAAATGACATAAATATAAAGAACACATCATAAAAGAATTAGAGAATAAAAGGTACCTTGCAAAACTAAGAATAATAGGTAAATTTATGACTAAATAAGGGAAAGAAGTGATCACATAGGATAAAATTTGCTTAAATAAAAATTAAAGCTTTTGCATTTATGAAATTAAAGCAATTAGTTAAATGAAGGAATATTGTTATAGCAAAAAGCTCCAATTAGGTTCTGATTTCTAAGATAAACAGAATTGATACAAAAATATAATATTAACATCCATTCTCCAATGTATCAAGTGGTCAAAACCTATGATGATACAATTTTCCAAAGAGGAAAGGCAAGTGATTGAAAAGCATATGAAAGAATCCTCTAAATTACAAATGAGAGAAATATAACTTAAAACAACTCTGTGGTTTCAACTGATACCCATATCATATTGGCAAAAATGACAAAAGTGGGGAATGAGATGAATGTTAGAGGGTCTCTGGGAAGACATACGCTAACATTTTTATCACTGGAGAAGTGGATTGGCACAAATGTTTCAGAAAACAGCTTAGTGTTATATTTAAAGTCACACAACTGCATTCTTTGACCTAGGCAATATATTTCATTGAGGTCAAAGACAGAAGAGTCCCATATGCACAAAACCAATTATAACAGCATTTTTTGTAATAGCAAAGAACTAAAAAGAAAATTGGGTGCCCCTCAATTGGGGAATGACTAACAAACTGTGGTATAGGAATGTAATATAATATTTACTGCACCATAAGAAATGACATATACGGAGAATTCCAAGACACACAGGAAAACATATGAACTGATGTTGAGACACAAAATGATAAGAACAATTTAGACAATGATCACAGCCTGCTTAATAAATGTTTATTGATTGACTTACTGAAAACACCAAAAAACTTCAAAACTCTGATCAGTGCAGTGACCAATAATAAATTCAAAGGACTCTAATGGTAAAGCATACCTATCACCTATTAACAAAGAGGTTATGAATAACAGGTGCAGAAAAAAGAGAAACTTTTCAGAAATGGCCAATGTATTGATGTTTTCCTTGACTACTTAATTTGTCACAAGGAAGGGTTCTAGAAGCAGGTGGGGGAAGAACAATGATGTTGGAGAAAGAAAATAAAACATTTTTTTTTAAAAAGTGACGCAAAAAAGTGACATGGTTTTATTTTAAAAGTAAGCTCTGTCCAATCAACCTATTATTAGATGACTGAACATGATCAATATTAATATTCTTGCTAAAAATCAAACAAGAAGACAAAAGAAAGTTGCATTTAAACAGAAGGAAAGGTTATAGGTTCTATCTGGAGAAGGGAACAAAGGAGTGGGCAGAGTTAGATTCACTGTGCACCAAAGTCAGTAAGCGATAAGGAGAAAAAACTGGCTACTTTTGACTATAGTTGGAATTTACCTGCCTTGTAAAACTCCGTTCACTAGAAAACTTGAGATTATTAATTTTGTTTCCAACTAGTTTTTCTTACTGAGAAGAGATGACTAACTAATATGAAAATGTCAATTGCCTTTGAAACACCCCTCAATTTAACCCTAAGGATGTCATCATGGGGCAGCTAGGTGACACAGTGGACAAAGCATCCACTCTGGACCCAGGGGGATTCCAGCCAAGACCTGACCTCAGACACAGGACAGTCACCCATTGTATGACCCCAGATATGTACCCCAACTTCAATTTTTTATGGTTCTCTAGGGTCTTGTATTTGTTTCTTTTTTCTTTTTTTTTTTTAGTGAGGCAATTGGGGTTAAGTGACTTGCCTAGGGTCACACAGCTAGTAAGTGTTAAGTGTCTGAGGCCGGATTTGAACTCAGGTACTCCTGACTCCAGGGCCGGTGCTCTATCCACTGTGCCACCTAGCTGCCCCAAGGGTCTTGTATTTGAAAGTAAAATTTTCCATTCAGTTCAGGTCTTTTCATCACAAATACCTGAAAGTCCTCTTTTTCATTAAAGTCCCATTTTTTCCTCTGAAAGATTATATTCAGTTTTTCTGGTTAGGTGATTCTTGGTTGTAATCCCGTTTCCTTTGCCCTCTGGAATATTATATTCCATGCCCTCCAGTCCTTTAATGTAGAATCTGCTAGATCTTTTGCTATCCTGACTGGGGCTCCACAGTATTTGAATTCTTTCTTTTTGGCAGCTTGCAACAGTTATTATGATGCTTATTTTTCAGATAAGGAAAAATTGTGGCTAAGATTAGTGAGGTTAGAATGATGTGTCCAAGGGGACAGCTAGATGGCTCAGTGCATAGAGCACCGGCCCTGGATTTCAGGAGTACCTGAGTTCAAATCCGGCCTCAGACATTTAACACTTACTAGCTGTGTGACCCTGGGCAAGTCACTTAACCCCAGTTGCCTCACCAAAAAAAAAAGAAAAAAGAATGATGTGTCCAAGGTCACGTAAGTAGTGAGTCTCAGATATCTGGTTTGAACCTAGATCCTCCTATATCCAAGTACAGCATTACATCTACCATGCCAAGATGCCTCTGCTAAATCTGGGAATAATCCAAGCAGAGATAATCACTGAATTTATGGGAGCTAAAGAGAGAAGTATCAAGAGATTCAGAAGATACAGGATAGAGCTTTTGTGAGATGCTGGTACTTGGAGAACAGAAGATGGTTGATGAAACTGCTAAGTAACTAAAAAGACAGTCAGGCAGCATGACTAGGAGGGAGCAGAACAAGGAAATCAAGGGAGAAAAGAGTACAGGGTGTAGTCAAAAGTGTTAGAAATTAGAAAGAACTCAAGGAGGATGAAAAGTGAGGGAAAAGCCATTGGATTTAGCAGGCAAATAATCGCTGATAACTATGGAAAGAGAAGTTTCAATGGTAGTGGTGGTATAATCCTGAAAGCAAGACACCAAAAGGTAACTGGAAGTTGAAGATAAAGTGGGGAGAACAAAATGATGTTATTAGCCAGTCAGTCAATAAACATTCATTAAGCACCTACTATGTGTCTATGTGCCAGAAGTGTCTTCCACTGTCATGAAAAATGTTCTAAGCAGACAGCAAATGAAAATGACATTTTCTATAGGTGAAATCCTTGTGCTTACAGATGATGCTGTAGTCTCCCCAGTGAGATTCATGATTACTCAAAAGATATCTAACAAAATACCAGAAAAACAGGAGGCTGTTGGGACAGTGAAAAGGGTGTGTATTGTCACAGATTCTGAGTGCAAATCCCATCTCCACTTCTGTGTAACCTCTTATTCTGTGTGACTGTGTAATCATAATCTCTAAAGATTCAAATTTGCAGGTGATCTTTAGAAAGGCCAACGTAATGACATAGTATCCAAATATAACCTATGTCCAAGTAGTATAAGGATATTCAGGAAAACACTGATCAGAAAAACAGCAAGGGATGGCAAGATAGGCTACAAGTGGTATGATGATACACGTGAAATGTAAAAATATCTAGAGCAAGTACACTGGGTAGAGACTCTCTAGAAGAACATGGATTAAAACTTCAAAAAATGGAGGGCAGCTAGGTGGTGCAGTGGATAGAGCACCGGCCCTGGATTCAGGAATACCTGAGTTCAAATCTGGCCTCAGACACTTGACACTCACTGTGTGACCCTGGGCAAGTCACTTAACCCCAATTGCCTCACCCAAACAAAAACAAAAACAAAAACTTCAAAACATGAGCAAGAAAAGTTGCAATCTGTATCGAAGGAGAGAATAGCTATATCAATGAGATCACAGATCTATTGAAATATTTAAGTACAATAATCTATGCCTTTATCATACTATATTGTAAGCTCCATGAGGCCAAGAACCATGTATCATATGAACTATAATCCCCCTCCAGCACCTAGCACAGTAGACACTTAATGCTTGTGAAATGAATTAATTAGTAGACTTTGTATTCCCAGATATTTTTAAAGAAGAAATGGTTTCAAGGTTAAGAGTCTGGTTTGATGGGGCAGCTAGGTGGAACAGTAGATAGAGCACTGGCCCTGGATTCGGGGCAAATCCAGCCTCAGACACTTGACACTTACTACCTGTGTGACCCTGGGCCTGTCACT
The DNA here is from genome assembly GCF_019393635.1 of Dromiciops gliroides. Classification (NCBI taxonomy): domain Eukaryota; kingdom Metazoa; phylum Chordata; class Mammalia; order Microbiotheria; family Microbiotheriidae; genus Dromiciops; species Dromiciops gliroides. Next base: position 147,015,123 of record NC_057862.1, read on the forward strand.
TTGCCCCAATTGTCTAACACACACAAAAAGTCTGGTTTGGCTAGTTTTAGATCATCCCCCCCCCTTGTCTAAATGTAATACAAGGTAAGTTTTAAAACCCAAGACACAAAGCCATATTGAAATACAATATTCAATTAACTTGTAATGGAAAAGTACTAGACATGAAGTCAGAGAACCTGGGTTTGAGGAAGAAGAGAGGTGGAGCTAAAAGAGGGTAGAGAAAACAAGACACAGAAAAAAAATCTAAAGAGTTCTACAATGACTGAAGATAAATAACTCCAGGGGTTCTGAAAAACAAAACAAGGGGGATCCTGAAGTTCCTGGGCCAAGGTTGGCTTAACATTAATGATATTATTATATTACATAACTTTAAAGTTACCAAAGTGTTTTACAAATGTTATTTCATGTGAATTAGGCATTATATCTATTTTATAAAAGAGGAAACCAAAGCTCAGAGAGATGAGACTCTTGGCCATGGTCAGATAGTAAGTATGAGAGGCGGAGATTTGAACTCAAATGTTCCTGGCTCTATCCATTAGTTCTCTGCAGCTGGAGTTCATACTACTCCATCCAGGGTTAGGAAGGAAGAAGCATTTATTAAGTGTCTACTGGGTGCTAGATACTGGGCTAAGTTAAACATTTTACAGATATTATCTCATTTGACAGTCTTAGTAGGATAACCCAGGCTTAAGACAAGAAGCTGATAAAGCTGAGCAAGAACAGGAACAGTGATTCCATTTTCCCTTTGAGACTGGGGGCCACAAAGACTTTTCCTTCACTTTTCCCAATATTACCTAGGAAATACTATGACTAAAGGCTGAGGAAGGCTCTCTTCTCCAGAAGGAAAGAGAGCACACAAAGAGAAAGAAAAGGCATAGACAAAGGCAGAAGCTATGGAGGGGTACCACATTTAAACTTTCACTACTTAAGAATTTATAATTACAATTCCTTTAGAATTTAGCCTGGGGCTCCATATCTTTTCTTCCAAATATCAGATGGGAATAGTTATCTGTCACCAGGGAATCCTCAGACAAAACCAGCTCCTTCCTGAGGACAAGGAGGGCCCAAACCCTGTTTATTCCAATAGACCTGCTCTGTAAGGCCTTTACTCTGGCTAAGTTCAAGTCAGCTTTTCCAAGCCTTGGAGGAGTTTCAACCCTATTTCTGTAACAATTTCTAAAACAAAGTAGTACGCCCATCCAACTTAAAAGAGAATGCTGCTAAGTTAACAGAACATGTAAACAATGACACCAAAATTATCCTACATGTGATGGAAATACTGATGAGCACTGCAAAGATACACACACACACATACAAATAGTGATGAAATCAAATGAATGTATAAAAGAAACTCAGTAAATCCAGTTCAACTATTTACTAAGTTTTTTTTATAATTTAACACAAGCTCTGTGACCCAGTGGCCCTGGCCTCCTAGCTGTTCCTCAAACAAAACCCTCCATCTCCCAACTCTGGGCAACTTCTCTGGTCGCCCCCCATGCTAGAATGCTCTCTTCCTCTGTTCTGACTCCTGGTTTCCTTCAAGTCCCAGCTTCACCTTCTACAAGATGCCCTTCACAACCTGTTTTAATTCTAGTGCCCTCCCCCTCTGCTGATTGCAGTCGGTTTCTTCTGTATATAGTTCATAATTAATTGCATGTTGTCTCCCGCCTATGAGAGTGTGAGTTCCGCAAGGTCAAAGACTGTCTCATAGCTTTTTTGGTTTTTTTTTTACCCATGTTCAGTTCAGTGATTGGCACATAAAAGCTTAATAAATATTTACTGATGGGGCAGCTAGGTGGCACAGTGGATAAAGCACCGGCCCTGGATTCAGGAGGACCTGAGTTCAAATTTGACCTCAGACACTTGACACTTAGCTGTGTGACCCTGGGCAAGTCACTTAACCCTCACTGCCCCACAAAAATAAATAAATAAATAGATAGATAAATAAATAAATATTTACTAAGTCCCTGGCTAAGCCTCAGTCTCATCACATGTAAAACATAGACAATCATATTTACACTACCTACTTCACAGAGTTACATTACAAAAGTGCTTTGTAAACCTTCAAATGCCATATAAAGATAAATGCTGGTCATCAACACCAAAAACTTTTAGTACAAGAAAGGTAAATAAAAAGTATCATCTTCTAGCCAAATAATAGGAACGGGGAAAAAGTACTTAATAATTGATGATTTAAGACAATGACAATAAAACAGTATGAAAATCCCTATGTGCAGATGTCATGATCAGATATTTAGAAAACCCCAGTAAATTAAGAAAATAACTGAAACACAATTATATAACAAGGCTGCCAGACATAAAAATAAGGCCATGAAAATCATTAGCATTTTGATGCAGTATTTATAAAAACCAAGAAGAAATAATTAGAGAAATCTGATTCAAAATTAGTAGGGGCAGCTAGATGGCGCAGTGGATAAAGCACGGGCCTTGGATTCAGGAGTTGGATTCAGGAGTACCTGAGTTCAAATCCAGCCTCAGACACTTGACAGTTACTAGCTGTGTGACCCTGGGCAAGTCACTTAACCCTCATTGCCCCTCCCCCACCCCCCCAAAACAAAAACAAAAATTAGTACCAAATGTATAAAATAAGGAGGTATTAACATACAGAGAAATATATAAGATTTATATCAGTACAACTATAAAAAAAAGTACTTTTGATGGTAATAGAGGGAGACTTAAATTAGAATGATATACCCTGCTTGTGATGTAAATATGACAATACTACCTAAATTAAGTTAAAGATTTTATTCTAATCCAAAGTACTGAAGGGATACATATTAGAATTAGGCAAGATAAAAAACAAAATTTATTTGGTTAAAAAAAAAAAGTCAGAACCTCAAGGGACATAATGAAAAAAAGTATAAATGAAAAGAGACTACCAATCCCAGACTTCGATATTATAAAGAAGTAATCACCAAAACTAGTGGTAATGGTTAAAAAATATAAATCAGTAAAACAGAACTAGAAAAAAAATCAGAAGCAATGCAAAGCCATACTCCTGTTTTTCATGAACTCAAGAATATGGATTATTAGGAGGCCTCCCTTTTTGCCAAAAACTGTTGGGAAAAACTGGAAAAGAAAATCTGGAAGAAACTAGAATTGGACCAACATTTTATACTAAATATCACAATAATCTGAAAATGGATGTATGATTGCAATATAAAATGTAACACAATAAAAACATAAGATAAAAAGATATGGTACTCTTTACAACAATGGGTAGGAGGATAATTCTTAAACAAGCGATAAAGGAACAGATAACATAGAAAATTATTACGAAATAAAATTTAAAGCCTTTTACATGAATAACATCAATGAAGGCAGAGGTAGAAGAGCAATATTAGAGTGGGGAAAATATTTGCAAATGTCATTTTGACATCAAAAACAGACACAGAATTAGCACAAATAAATAATACCAAGAGCTAGTCCTCAAGAGATAAGTATTCGGGGAATAGGAACAATTTTCAAAGGATGATTTGAAAATTACAGATGACCACATAAAAATATATTCTAACCATTAAAAAAGGGATTCTAATTAAAACAAGGTTTAACTTCAATACAAATGGGCAGAGATGAAAAAACATGCATAGTCCATGTTGGAAGGGGTATGGGAGGACAAGTACATTAATACACTGTTGGTGGAACTGTAAAATGATCCAACAGTTCTCCCATTTTGTAATTATGCAAAAGTGATTAAACTAGCCACACCCTTTGAGTTAGTATTCCTATTACTTGACAGATACAAGTAAATTAAAAAAAAAAAATATATATATATATATATACATATATATTTATCTACATGGTGGCAAAGAACTGGAAATAAAGTTAATGCCATCAACTGGGGAATGGCTGGAAAAAGAAGACTGTATAAGAATGCAAAAGAATACTCCTGTACAGTAAAAAATGACAAATATGAGGAATTTAGAGTAACATGGGAAGATCTATATGAACTGATGCAGAGCGAAATAAGAAAAAAATATGACTTCAAAGAAGATATAAATGAAAAGATTACACTAAAAAGAAGCTGAACTTTGAAAAATGGCTAAATAAGAGGAAAAGACAGAGTATACACATAGGCAAGAATTCTGTACAAGATGTTTTTGCTTAACTATTTTACTTTGTTACAAAAGGGGAATTTGGAGGAAGGTACAAATCAACTGAGATATGACCAAAAACATCAATGAAACATTTTTCTAAGGTTACAAGATACCTCTGAAGTCTCTCTTCTCAATATCTCCACAAGGATCCACCTTTTTTTCTTCTTCTTCTTCCTCTTCCTCTTCCCCTTCTCCAAAGGAAACCATAAGCAGCACACCAGCTTGTAACAACAAGTTCTTCAACTGACTACATAGTAGATCAAGCAAGGACTGTACTACCTTGGGACTCAGTTTGTCAGCATAGGTCCTAAGGAAGAGGTCAGAAGAAACAATAAAAAATACAACTTGAAAAACATTTTAATGGGAGAAAGAAAACGTTTAGTAAAATAGATAAATTAAGTGTTTAGGAAAAGCTAAGGTCACTAATAAAGAGGGAACAAGCACAATAAAGAAAAATGCTTACCCAGTGGTGATGGCCAGAATCTGTAGCAGTCTTGTACTGGCTACTTTCAAAGCTATGCTAAGCTGAGAAATACCAGTTTTGGGCAACAGTTGCAGAGGCTGCCCTAGCATAGTGTCTGTGCCACATAATTGTGACAGTACATTTAGGAGACCAGTGGAAATTGCCAAAGAAACATCAACTGGTTGATAGTGAACACTCAGAGCAAAAACTGTTACCAAAAGGAGACGCTGTTGAGCTTCTGAAAAATAAGGTTAAAAAAATTAAATTAGATGGTAGTCACTGATGGAGAAAATAGTAAAGTACAGAATTCACAAAGCATAAAGTGTTATTTTCTTAGCGGTTGGTGGTTGAATGTTCAATTCAATAAGCATTTATTAAGCACCTACCATCTGGAAGGCAGAATTATGCTAGGCAGTGGTCAAAACCAGTCCCTGTTCTCAAGGAGCATACACTAATAAAGTGACTTTTGTAGAGCATACAAACTCCTCTATTGGTATCCAAAGCACTTTACAATCTGACCCCATTTTACCTTTCCAGGACCATTATGCTACTGCCCTTCACCCACCCTAGGGTCCAGCCAAATTGGCCCCTTTATTTACATTCTTCATCAACCACATTCCATCTTCCATCACTATGCCTCTGCAGTGGCTATCCTCCATGCTGAGAATGCACTCCCTCCTCATGTACACCTCTTACAATTCCCGTTTCTCTTTCAAGACCTTGCTCAAGTGCCACCTTCTACATGAAACCTTTGCTCGTCATCCTGGTTATTAGTGCCCCTCCCCACCCAGTACTCTAGAACTTTTTGGTCCATACCTGTATATATACAAGTTTTCTTCTCCCATACAATATAAGCCCTTTGAGGGTGATGTTTCATTTTTGTCTCTATATTCTAAAGACCTGGCCTTCAACTGTCTGGCATATAGAAGCAGCCTAATAAATACTAACAATGGGGCAGCTAGGTGGCACAGTGGATAAAGCACTGGCCTTGGATTCAGGAGGACCTGAGTTCAAATCCAGCCTCAGACACTTGACACTTAACTAGCTGTGTGATCCTGGGCAAGTCACTTAACCCTCATTGCCCTGCATGAATGAATGAATGAATGAATGAATGAATGAACATTTAAGAAAAACAAAAATTAAATAATAAATTAATTAATTGATACTAACAATAATTCTACTTGAGAGATAAAACACTTAGATGAATTGTTTCTCTATGAATTCATCCATTACTGCTACAATGATGGTAGAGAAAGCTATATTTGTAAACTTAGGACCAACTGGCATTTGCATCTGAAGTTTCACAGTCACTTACCAATATGATGTTTATTTGCTTGTAGGGCTCTCTCCAAAGTTGCAGACAATTGCTGATAAATCTTATGTACAGCCACTTGAATTTCAATCTGAATATTTCTCTTAGCTGCTCTAATGCCATCCTAAGTTAAAAATAGTAATTTATTCTTATTAACAGCAATATCAACCCCTACCTTGTAGAAATTATACTGTTGATTTGCTCCCCAGTGTCTGCTAGAGTTTGCTCTGCCTCTAATGAGCTTGTAAGCAGGAATATATGAACAGTGTGAATACATTATTATGAAAATACTTAACTTGAACCATACCTAATTTTACATTTTCAACATTTCTTAGGATCACTCCCTTTCCTACAATTTGGAAACATGAATCCATGATTTTAATGAAGAGAAATCCTGTGGGAACTGTATCTATAACTTGGATATATAAGTGCTAGTGCTTTGTCTTTAGTTTAACAACAAGGTTAAATTGCTTCCTTGAGGTCATGCACCTAGAAGGCATCAGAGGTAGGATTTTAACATAGGTGTTCTTGACTCACATTGTCTCTCTTCCCACAATTTATTTTGTCTTTTTTCTTCTCATAAGGTTTAAGAATACTGGAAAAAGAATTTTATCATGAAAATTCAAAGATGGCTTATTTAAAACTAAAATTTCCTGCATTAAAAGAAATATACATACCCATAGCCATATGTAAAAAGAAGTTTCTGCCCAAATAAATTTAGAATGAAAAACCATCTGGAAAGATTAGTGTACAAAATACTAAGATGCTACTCCAGAAATTCTATTCACCTAGGACTTGTAGAAACCTCAGATAATACTTTGTATTTAAAACTTCAACTTTAGAAAGTATAAAAATTGGTTATAGAAAACCAAATTTACAAAAAGCACAAGCAAAATGAAAACATAAACATAAATGGCATCATACCTGATAATGATGTAATCGTATACTTTCTCCTTTGGCTCCTGCATGTCCTACTGTTCCTAAACCAAAACAACCAGCTAGAAACTGCAGTCTAACTGATGTAAGAAGTAAGGATGATTGGAATCCTGATCCTTGCCTGCTTCCTGTTAAGGGTACGCTGCCTTTTTCCTCCATTCCAGATAGCAGAACTAAGATTTGATGGAGGGCCTCCAAGCGAAGCTTTAATAAATTAAAAATAAGAGATTTTAAGTTTCTCCACTAAACAAAGGAACAAGGCAAATACATACCATAGGTTATTTGTTATATTTAGAATTTAATTCTTGAAAAAAATTTTATTGTAACATTTCATATATTTTATCCCATAACAATAGTTCTCACTTTCATATCTATGACTATTTTCACATAAGAATCTAGCAAAAATCTGTATACATTATGCTTTAGCATCTGAGAAAAAGTCAACTTAAGAAAGCTCTGAAAAGGCTTTACAAAGGCGGGCAAAATAAAATGTTTCTGAGAGATTTCTGGCTGAAATTTTCTTGCTGGACAATATGCTATGAGTGTAATCACTGTCCTTTTTTACTCAGATATACTGGCTAGGCCTCCAAAATCCAAGTCATACTCCCATGGCTACAAACCAGTATTCATTTTATTTCCAGAAAATTAGGGAAGCTTCATTTTTTATTAAATATTCAGCCAAATACTTATTAAAGTCATGCTTTTAAGTTTTGATTATTGATCAAATAAATTTCTATTTTGTTTTAGCTCAGTTAAAATCATAGGGAACGAGGACATGTATTCTATATGCCACAGTTCTCTTCAAGTTTCAAAAATCCAAAACAGTTCATTTTGAACAAATCAAGATATTTTACCTCTGCCCTTAGCTGCTGCTGTTCCATTGCAATGATTGAGGCCTGGGGACTCGTGGACATACTTTCCTCTGGTTCTTTAAAACCTGGGGCATTCCCCACATCTCCACTTACAAAGCTGACAACATTTTCGATCAAAGTATGAACTCCAAGGGCCTTAGTAAGGTCAAAATCACATTCAAATGAGTAAGAGGAGCTAAACAACCAGTCTCTACTGTGTTTTAGGCGAGTCCAGGAGTCACTCAAAGGTTCCATTTGACTGTGGACAGGTCCTACATGCACAAATAATAAGTCTGTATCAATTCGAGTGTGTAGAAAACATAATTCTGAAACTAGATGAGGACTGAAATGATGCTGCTATAACAACCAGTGAAAAATGGATAGTCATGTTTTAAAACAAAAGCATGCATATTAAGTGAATCCAAGCAACTTCAGTTAAAACACAAACTATAGCAATGTAATAAATTAAGGAAAAAATCCTGCTTGTACTATTGTATAATCCTATCAGCACTATAGCACAAAGGTGACTAAAGAAAAAGGTTAAAGCTGCTCTCAAAAGGTTTAGCTTAAAATCAGAACACTCAATAAAATAGCTAGCACTGGATAGTGCTTAAAGGTTTGCAGAGCACTTTACAAATCTGATCTCATTTTATTCTCAAAAAAAAGGCTTGGAGGTAGATGCCATCATTATCTCTGTGTTGCAGATGAGGAAACTGAAGGAAACAGAGGACAAATGACTTGCCCAGGGTGACACAGTTAGTATCTGAGACTGAATTTGAACTCACATCTTCCTGACTCCAAGTCTAGCACTCTATTTACCTAGCTGCTTCTAACACTATTCAGTTAAACAAAGATAAAACAGGATAAAGATAAATTCATTCCAAAAGGAAACACCAAGTTTAGACATACTGGTAAGATCCTGTCTTAATGGAAGAATTTTCTTAAAAGTATCATTTATGATATGTCTCTCTACTTTGTAATGAAAAAAATGAATGGTAATGGGTAAAACTAACACAAAAAGGACATATGCCACTTGTTTTATTTATATATGAAATACCCATTTTCATTAATTGCATGTCATGTGTATATATTTTAGAGTTTATAAAATTACTACCTGCAGGAAGCAAATAGCAGTTTTGCAGTCAAGATTATCAAAGATTTACTACGAAATAATTTCTATAGCTTTGTGCTTATCTACTGGTACCACAATATACACACTAAGGTGAAACATCATTCATTTTACAAGTAAACATTTTCTAATCTACTCTTAAAATGTTTAAAGTAGACTTTAAATAAATGTTAAAATTCAAGAACACAAGAGAAAATGTACTGGAGGTTTCCAACATCAATTTTAATGTACCAAGTGTCAATTTACTCTAGGTCTATATAAAATATTAGAGCTGTAGAGTTAATTCCAAAACATTACCGTACTTTTCTATTAGAAATGCATGTAGGGGCAGCTAGCTAGATGGCTCAGTGGAAAAAACACCAGCCTTGGATTCAGGAGGACCTGAGTTCAAATCCAGCCCCAGACACTTGACACTAGCTGTGTGACCTTAGGCAAGTCACTTAACCTTCACTGCCCCACCAAAAAAAAAAAAAAAAGAAATGCATGTAAAGGCAACAAATACAAGAAGCAAGTACCATCGGTTGTATTTGTCACCTATGGAAAAGATTTGAGAAATAAACTATTTTCACACTATTTAATTAACCACCTTCAGAGGGAAGTGAGCCAAGGCCATATGAAATTCAAAATTCTATTTCAAGATTATCAGTACTTGTGTGTCAAAAGTTTCATTCAAAACCCCCCCAAACTGTCAGGGCTTAAAAATAAATTAGATTTTTTTTTTAGGGGGAAAAACCCCAAGTATATTAAAATTTTTTTTCAAATAATTTGCGTGAACCTGATATAATTTTCATTGTTACAAATAACCATCTTGTAATATAAGGCTTAATTGCCTTCTAGATTTTGAAAAGAACAAATAAAAATTAAAGTTAAGCTTTGAGCAACTAAGAAAAAAGTTTAAACTATTTTGCAAAGCAAATTCGAAATTTGTATTATGTATCTAAACATTTATTTCTAAAATTGAGAAAATAGATGGTGTGAAACAATATCATGAATATAGTGTATCAACTAATGAAGGATAAATACTGATGTGAATGTACAAAAAAAGGATACATTCCTCTCCCCCCACCCCAATATTCAAAATATTGTTCTAGTCCCTCATTTATGTTTTAATTTGATTTTTAAACAAATTTCAGAATTTCAATTTCCTAATATATATTCTTATTTAATGATGAAGTAATGGTAAATAAGAAATATCATTTACATTTAGATTCATACAGAATTATTAAAGTAAATACGTTGCCATTTGCCTTCACTCTGCATCCTAAGGACCACCAGGCTTTTCCATTTACCCCGCAGTTAAAATCTCCTATATGAGTTGTCTTCCTCACTATTCAAATTTGAGCTCCTTGAAAGTAGGGACTTAACTGCTTTTCTTTGCATCTCAGGCACTTAGCAGAGTACTTTCCACATAACAAATGCTTTTCCATTCTTTCATAGAGTAGGGACAGTCCTGAGCAATCAGGCCATTTGTTATGAGCTCCCTCTTCTCCCCTCATCCTCACCTCCTATCACTCAGGTGCTTTCTGACACCTCTCCCTCATCCATCTCACATGTTGAGGTGGCTTTATTCCTTATCAAGGCTAACCCATCTACCCACTCAAGAGATCCTATTCTATCCTCTGTCTTCCAAAAGACTGCGCCCTCTGTCATCCCCACTAACACTTATTTTCAATCTCTCTCTTTCTACTGGCTTCCTCCCTATTTGCCTACAAACATGCCAGCTCTCCCCCATCATGAAAAAATTCTCACTCCATTCTTTCATCCCTGCTAACTTGTCTCAGATAGATGATAGATAGATAGATAGATGACAGATAGAGATAGAGATATATAGAGATACACACACACACACACACATATGTGGCTATATACATATAATTCTGATATATGTGTATGCCTGAGATATAAATATATATATGTGTGTCTATGTATATCCATGTATATGTATGTGTATCTGTATATGTATATGTATATATCTGGTTTTGTGGCCAAACTTGAAAAGGCAGCCTTTAAAAGGTAGGTGCCTTCTTCCTTCCTCTCACTAGCTTCTCAACCCCTTAAAAGTTGGTTTCTGACCTTATCATTCCACCAAAAACTGCTCTCTTCAAAGTTACCAATGATCTCTTAACTGCCAAATCTAATGGCCTTTTTCAATCATTTTTCCATTCTTTGACACTGTTAATCCCTCTCTTCTTGCTACTCTTTTTTTATATCATCTTTTTTTTTTTAAAGTGAGGCAGTTGGGGTTAAGTGACTTGCCCAGGGTCACACAGCTAGTGTTAAGTGTCTGAGGTCAGATTTGAACTCAGGTACTCCTGACTCCAATGCCAGTGCTCTATCCATTGTGCCACCTAGCTGCCTCCTTGCTACACTTTTTTCTCTAGGTTTTCAGAGCACCTCTCCTTCCTGGTTCTCTTCCTACCTATCAGGATGCCCCTTCTTCTTCATGTCCTTTACTGGATCCTCATCCTTTTCACACCCTCTAACCTTGTGTCCCTTAGGGTCCTTGTCCTAGGTCCTCTTCTCCTAAACCACAATTGGTGATCTCATTAGCTCCCATAGATTTAATTACCATCTCTATGATGATGATTCTCAAGTCTACCTATCCTGTCCCAACATCTCCACTGACCTCCAATTTCACATTCCTAACTGCCTTTCAGACATCTTAAACTAGATAGTCTAGTAGACACCTTAAACCCAACATGTCTAAAAATGAACTCATTATCTTGCCCCTAAGCCCTCCCCAGTGCTTACCTTTCCCTATTAGTGCAGAGGACAACACCATTCTCTCAGCCCTCAGGCTCAAAACATACAGGTCAATTTCAACTCCTTACTCACTCTCACCCCCCATATCCAAACTGTTGCCAAGGTCTGTCAATTTTACCTTTGCAACATCTCTTGAATTCACCTCCTTCTTTCCTCTGATAATGCCACCACTCTAGTGCAGGCCCTCATCACTTCTTGCCTGGATTATTATAACATCCTGTTGCCTGCCTCAAATCTTTCCCCACTCCAACTCATCCTCCATTCAGCCACCGAAATGTTTTTTTTTTCTAAAGCACAAGTTCAACCATGTCACTGCCCTACTAGATGAACTCCAATGGTTCCCTATCATTTCTATGATCAAATACAAAATCTGCTGTTTGGAATTCAAAACTCTTCATTACCTAATCTCCTCCTACCTTTCCAATCTTCTTATGATTTGCTGCTGGCCATGTACTCTTCAGTCCAGCAACACTGGCCTCTGGCTGTTCCATAAACAAGATGCTCCAGGCATTTTCTCTGGCTGTCTCACAGGCCTGGAATGTCCTTCTTCCTTATCTCCACTTACTGGCTTTCCTAGCTTCCTTTAAGTACCAATTAAAATTACATCTTCTATAGGAACTTTTTCTAACCTCTCAATTCTACTACTTTCTCTTATTTTCTACATATCCTATACTATAGTTTGTTTGTACATTGTTTACTTGTTGTCTCCATGATTAGATTGTCAGCTCTCTGAGGGAACGAATGAATTCTCCTTTGTCTCTTTTTTGTATCCCAAGTATTTAGCACAGAGCCTACCACAAGCTTAATAAATGTTTATTGACTGACTTCAATTTACAGGTGAAGAAAATGAAAACCAGAGAAGTGAAAGGCCCAGGTTAATAAGACAGAATCAATTCTTCAATAATAGAGGTGATCCTTAGAATTCCAGGCAGTATTGCTAATTCATAGTTTCCTCACTGATATGTTGGAAACTTCTATTTTTAACACCAGTTAATGATAAAGGATAACAGTATATAGGATCAAGATCTCTGAAAATGCTAATTAACAACTAACCAAGATCAAAAGTCAATCTTTTTAGTAAGTATGAGGAAAAATCTAGTATAATTCTAATAACAGCTATTAAAAGATCAAGAACAATAATGTTCTAGCTAAAAACTATAAAATAAAAATGTGAGAAAATGCTCATTCAGCAACTAAATTTTTTTTAACCAAAAATATTTTTAAAAACTGAAACCTACAAACATGGAAATGCAATATGGAAAAGTATTCAATCTTTTGAAAAAAGTGTATTATAGCAATCAGGTATGTTCATTCCATGTATTTTTGTAACCAATTACCCAAAAAGAGGGCATGAAAAGATGCATCAAAAAATTTCTATAATGTGTTTGGCCCCAAGTCCAATTCTCTTCAAACACTGAATTCATAAGATTGTTACTACATAAGAAAACACAATACAAAGTCCATGGTTTTAAAAAATTTGTGGGAAATAACTAAATGTTTACTTATCCTTATAAATTAATTCCTAAAATAGAATTTTCTAAATGAATGTGGCATGGCTGCAATACATACTTTATAAATCATAAAATATGTAGGCAAGCTAGAAGGAAAAAAAGTAAACATGCCATCATGTACTTGCTTGAAGCTCTTCTTTTTTCTGGGGCTCAACTGGCCAAAAAGGAGTAAGTACACTACCACATGAGAATCAGAAGACAAAAGGAAACATTTCATATAGGAGACAACATTTATGATTTTTTTCTTTCTTCATACAACCCTAACTTGAAATACATAGTTAAAATGATGTATCACTCATATGTGATACATCAAGTAGAACAAGTTTTGAAACAGTTATTTCCAAAGTTAATCTTAACAAAGCTGTATTACTAAATTTAAGGAACTCAAAAAACAAAACAACAAGAACAACAACACCTCACAGATGTTAGCTCTTGATCTTCACTAAGCTTCACTATGAATGTTTACTACGAATGTTTCAGCCTACATCTGACAACCTCATGGCATCAGATGATTTAGAACTTAAACAAAAAAACCTCATTTTACAGATAAGGAAAACTGAGCCCCTGAAAAGGACTTAATCTATGTCACAAAATAGCAGGAGAGGTCAGAAAAAGTAGATCAATTTACAAAAACGTATGACAATGTATGAATAATCAGATAGATATTACCTAAATATAAGAATTTTAAGCATCATTCAAATCCAAAAACAGTGCTGGACTAGACACATTTCATATAATTAAAAAGGTCCTGTTACTTTTTTTTTTTTTTAATTCAGTGAGGCAACTGGAGTTAAGTGACTCACCCAAGGTCACACTGTTAGTAAGTGTCAAGTGTCTGAGGCCGAATTTGAACTCAGGTCCTCCTGATTCCAGGGCCAGTGCTCTATCCACTGCACCACTTAGCTGCCCCTAGTTTTCGTTACTTTTAAGATGCTTCTTTGTTTGGAATTGAATGTACTTTTGAATCTATAGGCAGCTTTCAGAATTTAGCTTTACTTTGAAAAGGAAAGGTAGGCAAATGAATTTATTTACACACAATTTTTCTGTTTCTTAAGCAGCTATATAACTATTAAAATAAGGGTGCTTAATTATACAGTAATATAACTGCAAAAGCAAAAAGTGCTGACAGCCCAAAACATAACTTCAGCTAGGGTAGACCGCTATGCATATCACCATCAACAGTTTCTTTCAGAAGGAAGCCAGTGAAGACTTAATAAGTATCTGAGAAGCATCAGTACTCATTAACTCTCCCATCTACTGACCCATTTGCTTTCAGGAAAAAGGATTCAACAAAATACAAATCAATACATCTACTACTCCTACTAAAAAGCCTTCAAGAGTTTGGAACTATTCCTGCTAATAAATGTAGCTATCCAAAGGATCAAATAATTACATGGAGGGGAAAAAACCCAAAATGTATGTATCTCATTTCTTCCTCAAAATCAGGAAGAATATAAAAAATGAAAACTACAAGCATGAATATCTTCACAGGTTGAAGTTTATTACGCTTACATCAGACACAGAATTAACAATATAAATGGTCTAAATGGCTCTAAAAGACTCTAAACATATGTAGGCCAGGCCCACGTATCTGCTAGCAAACAGGTACAACTACTTGAAAGTGTGCCCTGACAAATAGATTTCTACTCTGTAATTGCATTAACCAAAGAAAAGTTGATTTGATTTAACCATAACTTTTTTTTTTTTTTGGTGGGGCAATGTCACATAGCTCGTAAGTGTCAAGTGTCTGAGGCCCCATTTGAACTCAGGTTTTCCTGAATCCAGGGCAGTGCTTTATCCACTGCATCAACTAGCTGCCCCATTAACCATAACATCTTTGGGGGGGGGGGGAGGCAATTGGGTTAAGTGACTTGCCCAGGGTCACACAGCTAGTGTCAAGTGTCTGAGACTTGAACTCAGGTCCTCCTGAATCCAGGGCTGGTGCTTTATCCACTGCACCACCTAGCTGCCCTAACCATAACATCTTAAGGGATAATACTACATATGGCAAACACTTCAAAAGAAAAATGGAAAAAAAAAAGAGAGAGAAAGAAAAAAGTAAGAAAAGAAAAATGACTGTGACATTTAAAAGGTTCAAGAAACACAGTTCCTGGGATATTTAACCAATTCCATTAGCAAGGCCAGCATGTTATTAATAAAAGGATAGTCATTTAGCCATCTCTCTAGAACAAAGACAAAATGGCAAGAGGTAGACTCACAATTTATATACCCTTCAAAAAGTAGGTGGCCCATCAAACAGCAATCAAGTCTGATTGTTAAGTGGTTGGAAGTGGGCTATATTAAAATGAAAGGCTGAGTATCTCTTGGATAGGGAAAGTATCTCTATACAAGACCACCCAGCACATTAGGCTATAAATTCAAAGAATATATGCCCACCTAAGCCTGAGCAGAACACAGTAACTTCCACCAGGGTGGGGCCTTGAATAAGAAAAGTGAGTCTAATCTCATCCTCAGCAATGCCCTTGGATACTGAATTTTAAAGTCAGGACTTTTAGAAGGAGAGATATGAATTTCCCCCCCAAATAAGTGGTCATTAGTTCCTTTCGCAACTTTCTGTTAAAAGTAAGCACTTTGCCAGTGATGGGACATAACATCTTGGAGCTATAAGGAACCTTCGAAATCAACTAGTCAAAAAGCCATATTTTATAGATGAGAAAACCGAGGTCCAAAAAGACTATGAAAGATGTCCAAGGTCACACAACTGGTGAGAAACCAAGTGAGGGCTTCCACCTCCTAACCCAGGTTTCTTTCTATTAAACTACTACCTCATATCAACTTTCAGTTATCAAATATTAGACTGTTTTCATTAAGGCAGTTCTCCAAGATGAAGTGTCATCACTAAATGTGGTACAATTTAACATGAATTAATTCCCAACATACTTTTCACAGAATAAGAGGTTGTAATCTAAATTACTAGATGCTAGGATATGTAATATTAAAAAAATACTTATATTACTTGTTAACTCTCTGCCTTTCCAGACATTCCAGAGGCAGCATAATACAGTGGAAGGGGTGCTAATCGAAATAGACCAGGATTCAAAGCCCACCTCTGTCCCAGCTGTGTGATTGACATGACAAGTTATTTAGCCTCTCTAAATCTTAATGTCCTCATGTGTAAAATGGGTAATAATGTTACTAGTCACCCTTATTTCAAAGGTTATTCTCAGTACCAAATGAGAAAATGTATATAAAGTACTTTGCAGAAAGAGAGTATACATATGCATGTACATGCAAAAATGTATAGAAAGGAATGAAGGAAGAAATTCAAAATATTTTTAAAACTTGTGAAGAAACACTTCAATGTAGGTTTTTTCTATATAACCACAAATAGATTTAAGAGAGGTACCAAAAATTAAAGAAATTCTACAATGTGGAATATTTGAAAAAAGAGAATTTAATTTTATTAATTACTTTTCAAATGATCATTTTCCTGGTTTCTGCTCTCCCTATTTCCATTCACAAAGATAAAAAAGAACTTACTATATATTTACCCACTACATCAAATGCTTTGAAGTAGGGCTTGATGACAGCATAAAACTGCTTCCTTAATCCAAAGAAGGGAGGAGGGGGAACCTCACAGGAACCAATTATCTCCCAGTAGCTTTAACTAAAGATATCAGGCAAATAATATAAAAAAGGTACCTTTCAATTTTTTGAATAGTACCCTAAGTTGTAGAAGTTCTATGACATGGTTAAAAGGTTATTTTTATATAATGTAATGTACTGTTTACAGAACCCTCCAGCATCTCCAAAATGAATAGAAATTGACAAAATAAGTTATACTGAATGTTATTCTTTGCTAGAGACTTTCAGGTAAACAAGGAATATTTTCCTTTTAATGTATTCTGATTGAATACTTATACCTAGCTTATTTTTCTAATGATATTAAGAAAATAATTCAATATTAGTCATTCTAGATTAGACAAAGGTTTATTACCAGCTATATAATTTGATCCAATACTTAAAATGTTGATGAATACTTACCCTCTTTCTGTGAGAGGGAAGCCAAGTCTAATCTACATTTCGTCTTCCACTCTATAAAGTTAAAGGAAAATAAAACCTATTCAGTTGTGAAATTAAAAGCAATTTTCAATTTAGTGACTGAAGATTTAATAATACGAGCTTTAAAGGGAGAAAAAAATAATCCAGACACTAACAATGTCATTTTTTTAACCAGCTATCAGATTTGTAGCAATCTGAACCTCCTAGAAAGGTTCTAAAGAGGCTTCTACTTGTGCTGAATTAAAAAGCTCCAAAGACTTAGAGTTAAAGGCCTTTGAAAATAGATCCTAGAACCTAGATCCTCTTTCCTCTTTTATCTTTCATTAATCAGTTCCTTTCCAGAGGGAAACTGTTCTCTAATGCATGGAATTTTCTGATCCTGTTTTTTTTTTTTTTCCTTTTTTGGATGGAATCAGAGGTATCTATAAATTCTGGGAGAGATTTTCTTTTTCATTGACGATATGTTACTTTTGGATTCTTTTTGTTTTGTTTTGACATTCTAAAATCCTTTTTACTTTTAATAGCATTTTATTTTTTTTCCAATTACATGTAAAGCAATTGTCAGCATTCCTTTGTTTTTTTCTGGAGCAATGAGGGTTAAGTGACTTGCCCAGGGTCACACAGCTAGTAAGTGTTAAGTGGCTCAGGCTGGATTTGAACTCAGGTCCTCCTGAATCCAGGACTGGTGTTTTATCACTGTACCACCTAGCTGTCCAGCATTCCTTTTTTTCTGTTTTTTGTTTTTGTGGGGCAATGGGGGTTAAGTTGACCTGTCCAGGGTCACACAGCTAGTAAGTATCAAGTGTCTGAGGCCAGATTTGAACTCAGGTCCTCCTGACTCCAGGGCCCCGGTGCTTTATCCACTGCGCCACCTAGCTGCCCCTCATTCTTTTTTTTTTTTTAAATTTGAGTTCCAGAGTTCCCCTCTCTCTAAAATAGTAATAAGTAATTTGATATAAGTTATATATAAGAATTCATTTTTAAAAGAATTTCCTTTAACAATAAAAGTTTTTCAAAGTTTAAAGATTAAGATTCCTCTATATAGGAAAATTTCTTATTCAGAGTTCTTCATCCCTCAGTTTGGTTATTGTCCAGTCATTTCAATGGTGTCTGACTTCTTTGTGACCCCATTTGGATTTTTTTGGACAAAGGTACTCAAGTGGTTTGCCATTTCCTTCTCCAGCTCATTTTACAGATGAGAAAAATGAGACAAATAGGGTCAAGTGACTTGCCCAAGGGTTAAGTGACTTGCCCAGACAAGTAAGTGTCTGAGGCCAGATTGAAGTCAGAAAAATATGTCTTCCTGACTCCAGACCTGGCACTCTATTCACTGTACCACCTTGCTGCCCTTCATTCTCAATAAAGCAAGATAAATGAGGTGCCATTCAAATGTCAGAAAATGGAACTTTAGATATAACAATCTGCACCAAAATATTTGGCTCAGTTAAGAGAAAAAAGGGCTTCTTATCTACTTTAATTTACCTTCCTTAATCCCAGGGAAGGTGTGAACTAATACAAATACAGAAAAGGCAGCAGCTCTTCTCAGACTAATGTTTTAAATAAATTTAGAAAAGTAATTCTCCAGCATGTTATGGAGAAATAAGAAAACTGAACACAAGTTAGGATGGAGAAGCTGGACAAAATGTGTAAGTAGGACAGCTCTATACTTCCTCCTTTATAAGGATTCAGGAAATGGCTTTATTCCTTTGTTTGAAATTATATAAACTAATCAAATATTCCTCTCATGAAATAAACAGAACTATGCCAAATAAATGTTTGTATTGTCACTGCTACTGTTCACCTCTATTAGGGTAAAATACAAGATGTCTATATATTTTAAATGGTCACATGTATAAATTTTTCTTATAAGAAAGGTAAATTTTCTGTAGAGACAACTTGTCTATAGAGCTACTAAAAACTTACCCATATCTACTATACCCATAGCTTCATATGTTTCTTACTATAACATTTTGAGGACAAAAATATCCTCATTACAGAAACTAAGGATAACAAAAAGTCTTTTCACTTACCAGTGCGTAACCTTCTTCATCTGATTCAGGCTGAGACAAATCAGATTCACTCCTTGATTTGATCAGTCTATAATTGGACTGCATGAACTGAGCGGGCTCTCTGCAGTAAGACTTTCACTCCTGCCTCATACATGTACAGACACACAAAAGTTTTTTTTCAATTGGAGATTGTGAAAAGATTAAAATTAAGTAGCGTTAACAACAGAGATAATAGACTGATTGTGAAGTGTCCCTTGTCTATCAAAGAAAAACCTTGGCTATTCACTAATAAAAGGGACCTTCCCTCACACTGAAATAGCTTACTTGCTTCTCCTTTTGAATATAAGCTACCTAGAGAAAGGAGTATATTCATATTTTGCCTTAGCTACAGTTCTTAATAACAAGAGTGTTCAATCTTCTTTAACTCAGAAACTACCTTGCTGGTTTAAGTCACTGCTGACTCTACCATTTCAAATTCAATATGGTCATTTCACCCATATATTTATGTTTATATTAGAAGTTCAATTTACATTTTTTTAAAAAGTCATTAGGAAACAAAGTAGCAAAGAAGGAAGAAACAAAAGAGATGCTAGCTAACTTGCTAGCACTTCCTACCTGGTCATAAGTAAAACCCCATCAGAAAGTACTTGTTGGACGGCTGCTGCAACTGTCCTTCCTCTCTTCGCTTTTGAAGCTCTTCAATAACAGGACTTACTCCTAATATTAACAAGGCACATCGATGGATCACAGAATTGCATGCAGCAGTATACACATCCTGGCCCTCTGGAAGGTCTGTGCTGACCCTTCGCTCCTGCTGAGACTGAGGAGGCTGATCATCAACACGAGTCCCAGACCCTGCCCCAGTGTTCATTCTATCTCGGTCCCGGCTGCGTGCTACTTCTCGGGCTGATAGGAAACATTGAAAGATTTCTGTAATAATGCAACACAAAAACAAGGTCTTAACACATAGGGGAATAAGAGCAAAAAAACACAACAACAATAACAACAAAACCATTAAAAATAGTAAATACATGTGGACCAAACACTCAATAATACTTAAAAAAAAAACAAAAACCAAGCTATTTAATCATAGAAAAATAAGTTAATTTCTTCAAAAATTGGTTATCCACAATTGCATTATCTTATTTTTACACTGATTTGAATAACCTGGAAAAAGCAGTACAACAACTTAGCTTTATGTCAACTTCTACTCCCCAGTAAAGGAGAGTTGGCTAAAAGGTGTTGTTACAAGACATTATCAGTTACTTAAATGATTAAAGCCTTTATATCAAGGATCAAGTTATAAAGATTAATGAGAAACTGACATGTACCCTAAGTTATAATTAAACAAGTTTTTTCTCCTATGAGGTTCTGTTAATACCTACCAAAGTTTCTGCCTATAATTATTTTTAAAAGACTGGCTAAGATTGAACCATACTATTTTTAGTTTTTCTTTTTTAAGGTTTTTCCCCTTTTGTTCTAATTAGTTTTTCACAATGTGACTAATGTGGAAATATGTTTAATGTGATTGTACATATATAACTTATATCAGACTGCTTTCTGTCTTGGGGAGGTGGAAGGGAAGGTGGGAGAAAAATTTGGAACTCAAAATCTTATAAAAACAAATGTTGAAAACTATCTTTACATGTAACTGAAAAAAATACTATTAGTATTGAAAAAAGACTGGCATATATGAAAATGTTCACCTTAGCAAAGTTATTAATGTTATATTACCCACACTTTATCACAACCCAATCAATCAACACATATCTTAAGTGCCTATGAGAAATTATCATGAATATGTACCATGTGGGGAAAAAAGACAAATACATGAAAAGATCATAAATAAGACTAAGCAATAAAAATGACACATGCCCAATGACTTGTATGAACAATAACTCCAACCTAGATACTTTCACACATCCTAGGAGAAAAAGCCTCAATGGCATGCATACAATTTTAGGTTATGTATTAAATGACTTTTTTGGCACAAGAAGAATGTGTCGAATCAAAAAACTACCATATTTCAAAGAATTTTGACAATTTTCTTTAAGTATCTAAATATTAGATAGCAACTGAAAACTATCTTTCATGATTGGTGAAAATTTAAGGATACCCGAAAAATCTATTCACCTGGCAAAGTAGGTACCATACAGGATTCCAGATCCTACTGAAAGCAATGTAACATTCACAGGGGTAAGATTTTATAGCTAAAGAAGCAGCTGCCAGGTTTTCATGAGAAACCTGTTTTCAAGAAATGTGTTCCTTCCCAATATACAAGAAATTACACAGTTGCCAGACATTTTTTTACCTCCTACAAGGCATGCTACAGAGGACCTGAAATGACACAAGCTGTGACAACTTTCAAGAAGTTAAGTGAGTGGTAAAGCTTTCAAAAATCTAATTGGACAGCGTCCTGAGCTTTTAAATCTGAATACTTAAGTAAATAGGCAATTTTTAAAAAGTGAACCAAAGCATCTTTTGAGTCCCTGACAATATTTAAGTGATCTACAAATGCATAATAGTAAGATTAAACTAACACTGGATTGCCATAAATTAAATTCAAATCATTGAACTTAGTAAGTATATAAAGTCTATGCTGTATTTAAAATTACAACAAGCTTATTCTGGAACATACACACACAAGAGAAGGCACTTTTTTACAACTATTATATTCATTTCATTTAATGTATACAAGATTATCTTCAATTAGTATAAAATAAACATCATGATTGATAACTAAGCCATCACCACCTTTTAAATAAAAAGCAGAAAAATTTTTGCTCTTAAAAAGGTCAAGTACCAACAAACCCAAAGTATAACATTTTATGTATATATGAAAACTGTACTTACTACCAGCTGTCATAACTTCATGTTCTCTCTCCTCTTCTTCATCTTCTTGTTCTGGATGTCCTTCCTCTCGGTCTCTCTCTGCTTGTTCTTCCATCTCAGCTTCTTCATCAATGGTTCGAGTAAAGGAATGCTCCTGTGCATCAGTATCTGCGGATTCCTGGTTTTCTAAAATCTTGAAAAAAATAATTAGAAATCATATAATGAAAATAATTTTCAAAAACCTTACAGTATTAATAACATTTTTATTTGTGGAAAAATGCTAAGATAAATAATGTACACATTTTCCTACAAATATCTAAATACAAATGTTTACAAAGAATGAAAGGAGACTTTACAATAAAATTCATCCACATCTGTAGTACAGAATAAAATTTAGGCTATGCTATTATTAGCACAGCACTCCAAGACCACAAAGAGGTTTAAAGACTTAGTAAACAAGTATTTACCTAAGTGCCTACTATATGGAGACAACGACTACACTGGAGACAGACAAAAGTCAAACAGTCCCTGCCCTTAAGAAGTTTACCATCATGAGAGACAAACATGTATATCCTAAGAATACAGGGGGAGAAAGATACCAGGGTAGTTTAGATGGGAATACATGAGCAGCTGGGAAATCAAGAAGAGTTTCATGAAGGTGACAGCCCTTGAGTTGAGACTTAGGATTTAAGAGGCCAAGTATGCATGTTGACAGGTATGACAGACAGAAGAACAAAGGCATGGAGAAGGAAGAGGAAAGTTTATTCATGAGTATCGTAAGAGACATTCCAATGGACCAAGCATGAGTAACAGCAATTAAGGTGGAAAAAGGCTGGAAAGTTGTTGGGGTCCAATACTGAGGGGGGCTTTAAATGCCAAATGAAGGGTGTTTACATTTGATCCTTGAGGTAAAAGGGAGCCACTGAGAGTTTTCATGTGTAGGAGTTACGTTGTCAGAACTGTGCTTCATAAAAATCACTTTGGCAACTATGAGGAAGACAGAATACACTGGGAAGCAACTTGAGCCAAAAAGACCAATTAAAAAGATATCTCAATAAAGTTCAAGTTAGTGGTGATGAGGGGCTGAACTAGGCTGGCTATATGTTAATGGAAAGAAGGGGAAGGAAACAAAGATATTATGGGGATCACAATGACAAAATATGGCAACTATATATGTAAAGTAAGAATAAGGATTTGATGATGACACAGAGGTTGCAAACCTGCGTGACTAGAAGAATGGTAGTTTGGAAAGCAGAAATTTTGAAAAGGGATGGTTTGGGGAGAATGGTAATAAAGTCTATGTAAATAATTTTGGGGGAAGGCAATGGGGTTAAGTGACTTCTGCAGGGTCACACAGCTAGTAAGTATGTGAGACTGAATTTGAACTCAAGTGCTCCTGACTTCAGGGCTGTGCGGATTTAGCCACTGTGTCATCTAGATGCCCCTATAATATTTTTTAAACAATACTGCTCAGTTGTATGTTACTACTACCATATATAAGTACTTATTATCTATATGAAAAAAACAAGAAAACTTCAGAAATTATATGAAATTCTTACATATTCTCACAAAGCTAGAAAGATAGCAGGTAAAAAGAGTAGAGTAAATCAGCTAACAACATTCAGAAGCAAATGAATACTAATAATATAGTGATTGATAAACCCAAAGACTATAACTACTGGAATAAGAGTTCACTATGCAACAAAAAATACTGGGAAAACGGACTGTAGGTTTGGCAGAAATTAGGTTAAAACCAACATATCATACTACATGATGCAAAAAACCCTAAATGGATAGATGACTTAAGATATAAGGAGATATATCAAACAAATTAGAGGAGCAAGAAAGAAAATACCCCTTCTGATTGGGAAAATTTGTGACCAAACAAGGTATGATGGGATAAAATGGACAATATTGATGATATAAAACTCAAAAAGGTTTTGGATAAACAAATGAATGCAACAGTTAAAATGAAAAGGAAAATAAATGGAGTTAAATTAGAAGAAAAATATTGAGAAAAAATTTTGCAACAAGTTTTCTTTGATAAAAGATCAGTTACCTAGTTCTGATTAAATATATGAGTCATTTTCAGATAGGTGAATGTCAAAGAACAACAAGCTGTTCGCAAAGGAAGAAATTTAAATTATATCCATGTTTTAAAAAATAATTCAAATTATTAATAAGAGGAATTCAAATTAAAACAATTCTGAGTTTCCTCCTCAAACTCATCAGATTGTAAAAATGACAAAAAAAGAATGTACTGTTGGTGAAGCTATGAACTGGTCCACTTTTCCGGAAAGCAATTTAGAACCATGCCCTAAAAGTCACTAAACTGTGAATATCTTTTGACTCAACAATACTACTATGAGCCAATCTAATCTCCAAAGAAGGAGGGGACCCATATGTAAGGGCAGGCCAAAAGTCATATGTAATTATAATAACTTTTTGAAAATTATTTTTCTTTATTTTTCAACATTAATGAGATTTGATTTCACACAATATAAATTTCATTTCCCATATATTACCTTTATATGGTTTACTATGGTATTGTAAATCAAAAATAAAAGTGGTATTAAATACTGGAACCCTTCATGACTTTTTGGCCCACCCTGTACAAAAACGTTTATAGCTGCTTACTCGTAGCAAAGAAATGAAAACTCATGAAATGCCTACCAACTAGGGAATGCAGAAATGAGAAAATTATGAAAGGGAGAGCGTCAGAGAAACTTAATAGACTTGTATGAAATGATGCAAATTGAGCCTAACCAAAGAGCTATTTATGCATCAGTTTGGGGATGGAGGGGGGGTGTGCAGGAGGGCGGGAGGAGACTCTGAAAGACTTAAGAAATTTGACAGATAAAATTACCAACCACAACTCCAGAAAATCAATGATGAAACATACTACTCCACTCCTGCGAGAGATTGTAATGACTCTAAGGTGTGGCATAAGACATACATTTTTTGACATGGCCATTTTGCTTGACTTTGCCTGTCCATTACAAGAATTTGGTTTTCCTTTTTTATTTTTCCAGTAAAGGGGAGTAGCAATAGTATTATCAAACAAATAAGGAAAGAAAAAAGAGCTACTGAAGATTTCTTTAAAACGCACAGAAACAGAAGTTCAGAAAGAAACAGATGACAGTACAACTCAAAGTAACACTGATTTAAAGTATATATTTAAAAAGAAAAGCAAGTTGTATATATAAGGGACTGACAGTTTCATGTACCATCGTCATTGTTCTACTCTGTACATGGAAATGCAGGTTTAAATTTGATGCATTTAAGTCCAAAATTTAATTTTTTAAAAAAAGATATCTTATACAGTAAAAAGGTTGTAATATGATTAAGGAACAACCAGAAATTGATCTATTATATGCTTAACTATATCCCCAAACTAAATTTTCTTTATTTATTTAAATCTAGGGTTAAGGAATATTAGGACCATCATAGCAATAGGAGCTAGACTTATATTTCACTGATAGAGAAAACTCCCTTTACCTTTACTAATGCAGGTTGGCATTTCTCTTCAACTTAAAATCTTAAAAGAATTGCCTAGAGTGGTCAAATAGGAAAAAAAATCCTTGTATCAAACTTCTCTGATAAGGGTTTGGTATCCAAGATAGATAAACAATAAATATATGTAAGATTAATACCATTCCCCAATAGATAAGTGATCAAAGGATATGAAAAGAATTGCAAAGTATTTACAACCACATGAAAGAATGCTCCAAATCATTAGTAAGAGAAATGTAAATCAAAACAATGCTGTGGTTTCACCTCACACTCTACAAATAGCAAAGGTTACAAAAATAGCAACAATCAATCACAGAAGGGTCACAGGATGATAGGCACACTAATACATTGGTGGTGGACCTATATATGATATAACCATTTTGGACAGTAATTTGGAATTATGAAAATAAAGTGACTAAAATATCTATATGCCCTTTTTGAACCAGAGACTCCATTACTGGCTTATGTACCAAGAAAAACAATGACAAGAAAAAAAGTCTTCATATGCTCCAAAATATATATATATAGCATCATTTTTTTGAGATAACTAAGAAGTGGAAACAAAGTAGATGTCCATCAATTGAGGAATGGCTAAACAAATCATAATACATGAATGTAACAGAATATAACTGTGCTATAAGAAATTATACATGTAATGATACAGAAGGCATGCATGAGCTAATGCAAAGTAAGCAGAGCCCAGAAAATATATATGCACAGAAACTAAAACAATGTAAATGGAAAGAATGAAACCACATACATACCAGAAAAAACACCTTATATAACAAAATTATAAGAATAAGCATGACTCAATGAAGAGACATGACAGGACACCCCCTACCCACCTCTTCATGGAGGTGGGAGGTCCTCAGATACTGCACATTGCACGTTTTCAGGCTTTTAAAATATAAAGATCATTTATACTAATTTTCTTCATCTTCTTTTTCTTTTTTTTTTACTCTTTAAAAAATACTATTGTTATATGAGCTAGTTCTCTGGGGGGGGGATTTTGTGGAAAACTGTTATGATATAAAAAAACAGAAGATATCAATAAAATTTATTTTTAGAAATGGAGTCGCCTAGAGCAGGATTTCAACTTTTTCCACTCGCGACCCCTTTTTGCCCAGGGAAATTGTTATACAATCCTGGGTATATAAGCATATAAAATAGGCACACATAACCTTCTACTGCTGCCAACCCCCCATATTCAGTTATGTGACCCCATGTGTGGTTGCTACCCACAGATTAAAAAACTAGGGCCTAGAGAACCAAGTGTGATTTGATCAGCGTGACACAGGCTGATAGAGGTGGGACTTAAACACTGATCTTCCTTGCTCAAACTAGGCCCCTTAGTACTGCCTCTTAACAATCAACAACAGCAAGTTCTAAGTTAGCTAAATTTTAGCTATGTGATATAAGTTTCAACTTATGTTTGGATTTTTTAAAAACTAAAAGTTATTACAAAAACATTAACAAAGCAAATATTTCTAAAGGGCATTTCTACAATATCCAGCAATCCAAGGAGCCCTTCTAAACAATCATTAATAATATCCAGCCATAACCTTTGTTACCTGTAGTGACAAAGCAACCATTGCTATCTCTAGGCAGCCAAAGCTATCTCAAAGTTGCTGAGGGAGTTTTGAGCCTTTGCCTTCATTACCTACAGCGACAAAGCAATCTTATTCTACTATCAGAAAGTCCA
Source organism: Dromiciops gliroides (assembly GCF_019393635.1). Taxonomy (NCBI): domain Eukaryota; kingdom Metazoa; phylum Chordata; class Mammalia; order Microbiotheria; family Microbiotheriidae; genus Dromiciops; species Dromiciops gliroides. Next base: position 147,042,285 of record NC_057862.1, read on the forward strand.
TATTATTTGAAAGTTGTTAGTTTTAATTTATTTTTCTTTGCTGTTATGAGCTAAAATCTGCCTCTTGGCAACTTCAACCTACTGGATCTAAAAGTTCTTCTTCCATGGAATTCGGGGAGAAGGAAGAAAGTAGCTAAAGTATGGTGGCAAAGTTCAAAGAGTAAAGCACAATTTGGATTATTATTTTCCATGATTTAGACATTATACTGTTATCAAGAGAGCCTAAGACTGCACCAGCTTCTGTAGTAGTTGCATCATACCACTGTTTAATATTAAGTCTATGCTTAATTAAAATCTCAAGATTGTTTTTTTGCCCATTCCAACATTTTTTTTTTAACACTAACTCCATAAAAGGCACATCTTCTTCAAATAAATGGTTTCTAATCTTACCCATCGGTCTCTTGAGGATGACCTAGTTTGAATGAGTTCCATGTTCTTGCAAGCAAGTAAACGACTTCGAACTTTATACACACAGCGGTATACTTCTGCTAAGGTTTTACCCGGTTGATACCTAAGTAAAGAAGGACAGTTGTAACTTCTAATACCAAGAGTGAAAATTATTCTGAAGATAGTTTCAGATTACTTACCTGCTCTCTCCACATGCTTGATTAAGTAAATTTGTGTGTTTCAGAAGAGCTGCAAGAACAAATCTAGATACAGTGTCCAAGAGTGACTCATTACTTAAAGTTGCACTGTCCCAATCTGAAAGAAAAATACGTATTAAAATTAAAAAAGGTAAATTGCTCCTTATCCCATTTTAATAGTTTTAGTAATACCTTATTTAGAGATGCTTTCTGACACCATGAATAATATGCACTTATTTGGGTAAGGAACTAAAATAACATTTGGTTTGAGACCATCACAGGTCATTAAAAAAATGACAAGAGAGGTAGAAAGGTGAGGGTCAGTTAGATATTTCCAAAAAAAATATTTTCTTTTCTTTATTCTACGTTAGTGTAAGTTCTTTACTTTTCAGATGTAGTAAAGTTCTGCCACCTAAATGTTTCCTAAACAGCGATTGCTGGAGATGCAAACTTCATTCATTCAACAAGCATTTAGGAAATGCCTACAATGTATATATATACATATATATATAGACACACACACACATATATACATGTATATATATGTATAGTCATGATGATACACTTTTAGATGACTTTGAACAAAACGAGATAAACAAAATAAGACAAGCCCCAATTTTTAAATGTATTCTTAATCACATTAGGAACTTTTATTTTATTTAATTTTTTGTGAACTATTCCAAGTAATGTTTATAACACTACTTTCAACTACATCACAGTTCATTCTTTTTAAAAAGAAAAAATATTTTAAAAAAGGAAAGCTTAAACTCAACCATTTTGTTTTAAAAGGCCATATTTTAGCAATGATCCAATATAACTCTGAAGACTTATGAAAATTGCAATCCATCTACAGAAAAAGAACTGATGGTATCTGAAAACAGACTGAAGCATAATTTCTTTGATAGTTCCTTAATCTGAAGTTTTGGTTTTGTCTGTTGTTTTTTTCCACAACCTGGCTAATATGGAGATGTTTTGCATGACTACTCATGTATAACATTGAATTTCTTGAGTTCTTGGGGGAGGGAAGGAGGGAGGAAGAGAAGCTGGAACACAAAGTTTTTAAAAATGATATCAAAATTTGTTTTTACATGTAATTTGGAAATAAAATTCATAAAAAATAAAAAGGCCATATTTTAAATTGTTCATTAAAGACCTATTCTTATGCCCCATAATGATATTAAAAGTTAGTCCTGGAATGTCAAAAGGTTGTACCAGAGGAATATAAGTCCTGACAGGTCCTATTCAAACTAGAAAAGGCTTTGAGTACAGGGCCAGCAATAGATCATCATCCAAAAACCAGTAAGCTAGTTCAGAAAACCTTATTACAACAGTTTGGCCACCAAGTGATTCAACTTTTTAAATCATTAACTCAGAAAATTATCTAAAATATCAAGGGGAGGAGCAGCTAGGTGGCGCAGTAGATAAAGCACTGGCCCTGGATTCAGGAGGACCTAAGTTCAAATCTGACCTCAGAGACTTGACACTTACTAGCTGTGTGACCCTGGGCAAGTCACTTAACCCCCATTGCCTCACCAAAATAAAATAATTAAAAAAAAAAAATATCAAGGGGTTAGGCTCCCCAGCCACACTGCCCATACCCAATAAAATTAGCATATAAAATAAGCACATTTTTTAAAAGACTCAATATTTTTATACTTTAAATATTTCATAAAACTTAAACATGATAGATTTTAATATGATCTTGTGATCAACAAACATTCTTGGTAGGGAGATAGCCATTGATTTCTCAAACCAATTCTGACAACAAATCATTACTATATATTGTAGTAAGAGGCTGTCTGCATTATCTAAAATTGCCATGATTTCAATACAGTTGGGTCCTAGAAAGGCACCACTATTTGATTAACAACAAAATTAAATAAAACAGAAAAACTGAGACATTTCATTTTCTGAGTTTTATAATTAGCAGGTATTATTGTCCTGAAGGATTTTTTAGATTGGGTTCTTTCTGAAGCTTGTATTCATTTCAAACCAAGTACTACAGATTACTTCCCAATGATCAGGCACAATATCTATTACAATGGCTCTTTTTAAAAAATTTTGACAAATATAAGATCACGACAAAGTGATATTATAGAAGAAGACCCAAACACAAAACAAACATAATTAAAAGTGTCTAAAATACTTTTCAGGATCCATTAAAAAATAGGGAATATATGGGGGCAGCTAGGTGGCGCAGTGGATAAAGCACCGGCCCTGGATTCAGGAGTACCTGGGTTCAAATCTGGCCTCAGACATTTGACACTTACTAGCTGTGTGACCCTGGCAAGTCACTTAGCCCCCATTGCCCCGCAAAAACAAAACAAAACAAACAAAAAATAGGGAATAAGTAGGAAGGAGAAATTTAACTAGTTTTTCTTTTTCCATTGCCTCTACCTGCAATAGTAGGCATTCAAAATATATTTGTTGAATGAATGAATCAATGAATCAATAAATAGGGTGACACTTACAAAGGCACCATCTGCTGGTATTTTAAAGATCTGAATCATTTACATTTCATTTTGCCACTACACACCAAAACAATAGAGCGGAGTAGGTGAAAACCTCTGAATGTGATCTTTATTCATTTTTTTTTGTTGCAGAAAGGAGAAACTGCAAAGGAACAGAGGAAAACAAAAGGTAGGGTAAGGGAGGATGATGGGGAGAATGTCAACTGTGGAAATATGATCCTGATCAATCCAGAGGTCATTATTTAGAAAGAAAAAATGGAAACTAAAGTGTCATAGAAGAAAGGGATATTGTGAAGAAGCTCAAACAATAGGCATATGCTTAGAAAGATTGTATATAAAAATTATTTGGAAAAAAATTGAAAAATGCATTGACAATATTGACAGTATCCAAACAACTTTCACATACATTACCTCATGTGGTTGGTTAGTTCTTATAATTCTGTGAGATTTTTTTCTACTTTACAATTAAGGAAATTGAGGTCATAACAATAGAGTGTACAGACCAAGTTTATACAACTAATTAAGATCAAAGCCACAACCAGAATCTAGGGATTTCCAACTATACCAAATGTCCAGTGAGAGACAAGCAGATTTTTAAGGGGATCTTATAATGACCAATTTGAAAAACAGAAACCTTTGTAAATAATGATCCACCAATTTATATTTATGTAATTCTCAATTACTGTATACTAAATTTACCTCAAGTAGTACAAAACATCTCACACCAAAGGGAGAACAAGTTCAAGTCACTTTACTGATAAATTAATTTGGTATTACAATATTTGTACAAAACAAATGATAATTGTATCACTTTATAGGTACACTTGATAATCAACTACCATAATTATATAGTTTATTCCACTTATTTTTTTCATCTTACCTTTACTAATAGCATAATCCTGCATGCTGATCCAAAGGCTACGAGCAGGTTCTTTTGTACAACCCAATGCTAAATCAACAAAGACAGCAATTTCAGGGCGTAACTTGTAATCAAATGGCTTCTGTTCTTCATTTCCAGAAAGAGCCACTTCTAATAGGCAACTCATACATTTGTCTAAAAACAAATTTGTCATCATTTAAAATTTCTCAGATTTTTTTTAATGTTACAAATAAAACCATAACTTTTTCATAAATACAGGTAATCTGAACAAATGAAATCAGGCAAAGATCTTTTTTTTTTTTCAGGCAAAGCTCTTAAGCACAGCTGAGGATAGGTATATACACAGATTAATAGAGAAGTCTTTTCCTTTTTTAGATTTAATTGGATTTCATCATAAAGGGGCAATTCAATAATGATAAATCCATAATTAAAAGACCATGTCTTTTTTTATGAGGTACAAATGAAACCTGATTTATAAGTAGACTATGTTCCAAAAGTTAGTTTATAAAAAGATTTTTGGGAATGAAGAAGGCAACATTTCTTTCAAATAATGTCATAAATAGGAATTAGGTTCCTAGGCTAGCTCACAAAAACATATTTTGCCCATAATGTAACCGAACTACTAAACTACTAAAAACATTTGCACTTAAAAAGACAAAAATTATACTGAATAAGATTTTAAACATTCAAACCATATCAAACAATAGCAATGAAAAAGAATGTTTTTTCTGAAATTATTTTGAATGTTAGTAGAAGGCCCAATCAATCACAGAAGATGAAGAAAGTAGATGAATATTTCTTGCAGTTACATCTAATTTCACTTCAAAGGGCTTTCCCTTTCCCTTGGTTTAGGGATATGATTAGCAGTACTCATAAAATCAGTCTTTTGGCTCATCGTGGGATCTGCATAATGCTTTCATTTGGAAGACAACAAAATTTCCTCAACCTTCAAAGAAAAATTTCTTTTTCATTCTGTTTTGGAGTGGTTCTGTTTCTCTTTCTGACTCTAATCATGTCAGGTTTTTTGTTTGGTTTCTAAGGGCAAAGAACTACAGAATGTTAAAGCTAGAAGAAACCTTGGAAATAATGTAATCCTTTCCTACAGTCTCTCCTCTCTAGGTTTTCATGGCACTGTTCTCCTGTGGCTCTCTTCCTACCTGTCCAATAGCTCCTTCTAAGTTTCTTCTTTCATGTTACATCCAATGTGTATGGATAAACCTCCAACAATCTGTGAGACCTTTTCTCTTTTCCTCTATACTTCATGCTTAGGTTATCTCATCAGCTCTCCCATGAATCTAACCACGATCTCTATGCAGATGAATTTCATACTGATATATTCATCCCTAGTCTCCATCCCAAATTCCAGTCTCACATCATTGACTGTAATTTGAATAATTTTTTTTCTTTTTTTATATTTTTAAAAGTATATTCTGTGGACACCTCAAATTCAATTATGTCCAAAACAGAACTCATTATCCTCCCCTCTGGCCTATTTTCTAATCCTTCACTTCTTTTAAACTTTCCTATTACTATTTTTTAATCCTATTACTATTCCTTTTACTTTCCTATTACTGTCCAGAGCACCACCATCTTCCCAGGCACTCAGGCTTTCAATCTATTTTTCATCCTAGAAGCTTCATTCTCACTCACCTCACACTACCAAATCTTGTCATATTATACCTTCACAATATCTCTCATATATACCCCCTCCTCTCCATTCAACGCAGCTGCAACCCTAGTTCAAGCCCTCTTCACCTCCTACCTAAACCACTGCAAATTCCTTCTAATTGGACTACCTCAAGTCTCTCCCCATTCCAATCCATTCTCTATTCAGCTGAAAAAGTAATTTTTCTAAAAAGTATGTCTGACCATGACATTCCCCTACTCAATAAATTTGAATGGTCCAATATTAACCTCTAAAATCAAATATAAACTTATCTATTCATCATTGAAAGCTCTTTACAACTCAGTTTCCTCCCTATCTTTTCAATTTTCTTATACTTTACAAACCCTCCATGCCTTCTATGATCCAGCTATGCTGACTGACTTTACTATTTCTTGTATACATTAAGTATTCCATCCCATCTCTGTCCTTTGCAGTAGTTGTTTCCAATGTCTAGAATGCTTTCTTCTCCTCACCCCCATCTCTTTAGTTTTCCTGTATTATTTCAAGTCTTAGATCAACTCCTATGTTCTGAAGGAGGTCTTTTTCAGCCCAAGCTGCTAGTGCCTTCCTTCTAAGACTGACTCTCTTGTACATTTCTTACTGATTATTTTTTCTAACTATTTTTATCTTGTTTTGTCCATTAGCTGTGCGTTCTTCAATGTTTTTAGCTTTCTTGATACCCCAAGTGCTTGGTACAGTGCCTGAAACATAGAAATACCGAATAAATGCTTTTTGACTGATTGAAGAAAGCACTGATGGGAAGGTAGTGACAATAAGGGGAGAATATTCCAGGATTGTGTCAGTCAGTTTATTTGATTTGAACCATAAATTAAGCCTGTAAAACAAGTCAGTAATTGAGTAGAGTCACATATATACCATACAGATAAAAATGCTTAGGGCAAAGAGTATATTTAAGTTGCACTAGGCTAGTTAGTAAAAGAACCCAAGTCGGACAATTCTCAGTTTACACACGTAGACTGTTCGACAGACCTCTATGTAAAATAATTTTAATGTAATATGAATTTGCCCTCACATACATGGAGGGAAGGGGCTGGCACACAATTCAAGAACATGTGGGGCCTGGGGCCAGAGAGGAGAAGGAATGGGCTTGGGCCAGGGCCAGCCACCTGGGGGGTGGGGGGGAAGAATGGGCGACACACAGACACATGGCGCAAGTGGGCAGAGCAGGACAAAGGTCTCCTTTCTCAGCGGAGACATCCACTGGAGACATCAAGCCAAGCCCTCAATCTAGCACTGGTGGTCTCTCCATAAATGTTCTGCTTTTACTTGGAGGGGTTATTTTTAGGGGTGGAGGGGGTAGGAGACTGGGAGGCCATGGAATACCAAGCCAATACCAACTCCAAGGCATGAGTGGTAAGAGAGAACACAGTATTATATAGTAAAACTAACAAGTGTTTTTTTGCAAAGCAGATTTCTTTCAGAATTCTTTATGGTGAAGTCAAATCTGTGTAATGCAAATCTATGTAAAGTAAGAACTGTCTGTATACCTAATTTCAAACTGACTGTTCTTTCTACTATATCATATTACCCCATCTGTCTTTATGAAGACTTGAAGTTAAGGTCTCAGAACCTTTACTCCACTGTTCTTGGATAATTTTCCATTAGTACTCCAATTAAGACATCACATGATGAGGAAAACCCAACAAAAAAGTAGGAACCCAGATACTGTTGTAAATTTTTCAGAGGCAGTTTTTACCTAATTGAGGGATATCCATTTCAACACCATCACTGAACAGTGGTGTTTTCAACCAGTATGCTGTATCTTGCTCCTCAGGAGACCCAGGAGAGCCTTGCAACATGCCCCCAAGACACCGTCCAATGAGGAGGGCAATAGTTCTCTCCAGATCTACAAGCCACACCCAAGACTGAGCAGGCTGAGGAAGTGGCACCCCAGCTGGGTCAATCAGTTCTGGTCCTCCTAAAGAGAAAATCATCAGTGAATGCTGCTTTATCTTATATTCCCTGAAGTATAAAATTATATTGAAAAAGTAGTCAACTGAGCAGTGTAATGTTTTTACCATACTAAATACACTTTTAAGAAAGCGTTTTACTCAACAATACATAAAAAATTATTTTATTACATAGTATATCACAGTTGAACTGCATTCGTGAAAAACTAAACAATATAATTAACATTTCCTTTTTACATTCTATGAATTTTAATATAATCATAATATATTACAAAAATTTTTAATGAATTTTCTATACTTTTTTATTTTCTAAATTTAATTTTATCAGGTTTAAAGGAAAATCTTTTTTTAAAAAAATTACACAAGTTTATTCATTTATTGGATTTATTGGCATTTTATCTCCAATCTTAAAGAAATGGTTAATGTTAACAAATTTTAAAAGCTGCTTTTTTAAAAGTCTGAAAGAACAAAGAATAGCTCACATTCTAACCAGAATTTTAAAGATTTATGGATTTGGTACTTGATTTCATCACTATTTGAAAAAACATCGAGAATTTAAGAACAAGAAAGGGCCTTAGATATCATCTAGTTCAAATCCTTCATTTTAAAGATAAGGAAACAAAGGCCCTCAAAAGGAAAAGTAACTTGCCAAAGATCAGACAATTTAATTACTATCAGGGTCAGGACAAAAATTCAACTTCTCTCTTAGTCAAGTGCTCTTTCCACAAGACTATATTATACTTCACTTAAAAAATTTCAAATTTTACTTTTCTTTCATAATTTAACAAGACTATTTTAGCAACCTTAAAATGTCTTCAAAGAAACAATATATTTATGTACTTCTAAAGTGAATATTTTCAACTTCAACTACTTTTATGGATTCCAATAAGTATTTTCATTTTTTAAGTACATAAAAGTGAATTTAGAGAACTCCTCAAATTACCATCACAAATTAGTCGAAAGTAAACAATTCAGTCTTCTGAACTCTACCCTCTACATATCAAACTACTATCTCTATACCATGTCTCATGTATCTTTCACTTAAACTTTAAAAACTCTATTTCAGCTTATTTAAAAGAATAAATCATTGTAAAATCATGTTGCAGTAGCTATTTTTCCTCATACATTTTCACTTGAACAATCTATGTATGCTCCAGGTTGTTGCCTACTTCAGGCTACAAGCTCCTACAAAACAAAGACCTTAATGTCCTGAGAGTAAAAACTTTTAATTTACCAAAACTACTTGCTCTTTTTCCATATCATTATTAGGATGATAATACTTAAATAAGTAGTTCTGCTTACCATGAGAGGCCACTGCAACTCTTGGTCTTCTAAAAGAGCAGCAGCTGGCAACAGTCTATTAAGGCAATCAAGAGGTGGCAAGAGTCTAGTAGATTAACTGAGCAATGGCCGAGCCACTGACACTGGCAGGTAACAGTAAAGAGTTAACAATCTGGCAGAGCATACTGCCAGCAGCAGATACATAAATGACATCTATAAAGGGAAAAATAAAGCAAAATTAAGCAATTATTTCAATTTCATTTAAAAAATCTAAGAAATCCCATATTTAGGTGAGATCCTCAGTTTACCTAAACCCAATATGTTGTCTTTGTGAGGTGGTCCTATGTGTGCATTCTTCACCTTCCTGACAGCCATCTCTATTTCAAGCATAAGCTGTTTCCCTCCAAGAAGAGATAGTGAATGGACTAATAATCTCTTTCCACACCCTGAGCTACTATGGACAATGAAGTGTTCCCAAAGGAAATTAAATTAGGGATTTACCTGAAAAAATGATCTGACACAAAAGGGAAAAAAGGAAATCCTCTACTTTTCAGGAAGTTAGAGAGTAGAAAAGGAAGGGAAGTGGAAAAGTCAGTGGTAACACTTAGAGATAAAAAAAAAAAGATGAGGCCATTCCTGAAGAGAAAAGAGCTAGATGCTCAGAAAAGGAAGCGACTGCTTATCTTCCAGGCATGATACAGTAGAAGTCATTCAGAAGGGACCAAGAAAAAGCAAAACTGGCAATTACCTGAGGAGGCATACTAAGCCAACAATATATTATCTGTCTAGAGCATATAGTCAAGACATAACAAAGAACCTCCCAAGGCTCATCAAAGAATATGACTACTACCTACCCTTGGTGATTTAGGTGAGCACAAATGATACTACCAGAAAGAACCTAAGAAGTGTCACAGAGACTAGGAAGTCTTGGGCCAAAAACTAAAGACCACAAGGGCATAAGTTGGATTTTCCTCACTGTTGCCTACTGAAAGCAAAGGATATAGATGGGGGGAAAAAGTATTTGAGAAGTGAATTGCTGACTATGAAGGCGGTATATGAGACTGAGGAAATCTAGATCCCATCATAAAATATAAGAATAAGAGAATTATGGCCAGGGCTAAAGTACATCTTCAGAAAAGCTAGCAAGACTGATTGTGCCAGGTTTCTTGAAAATCTAATCAAAAGGGCTTTAAACCTAAAAATTATGGGGGGAAATTGCCTGTGTATATCCACCAAGCATCAAGACTAAGTAGAGCACAGTGGATAAAACACGAGCCCTGGGTTCAGGAGGACCTGAGTTCAAATCTGGCCTCAGACATTTGACATTTACTAGCTGTGTGACCCTGGGCAAGTCACTTAACCCCCACTGACCCCCCCAAAAAAAGAGTAAGTGGAAGGAAGAAGAATAGCATCTAAGATACCCAGAAATTCAAGAGAGACAAAAAAAAAATCACTAAAGAAGTTAACAGAAACACCTATAGCTTTGGCTGTCTAAACCCCAATACCTAAAGCTTAAGCAACAAGAGGATCTAGAGGGTTTAGCAATTAAAGGGATGAAATCCATGATTGTAACATAGCTCTAAATGGATATATCTTATTCAAAAGAAACAGGATAGGTAAAAGGAGGGATAGCATTGCCTATTTAGCATACGGATATGGAGAAATTCAAGAATCAGAGGGGGAAAGATGTGGAGACTATCTGAATAAAAATCAATGGAGAGAGGGGGTAAAAATTGAATTTTGTATCCAAATCACCTCGACAGAAAAAGGAAACATATGAGAAGTTTAGGCAAAATATCACAAGCCTGTCACAAAGGCATGGGAGACTTCAAACTATCCAGATATTTGTTCAAGTTTTCTTTCTCTGTGAAAAGCAGAGAAGCTAATAACTTCTTGATTTGTCTTGACTTGTCTTTTTTTTGTTTGTTGGGTTTTTTTTTGTTGGGGCAATGAGGGTTTCTTGCCCAGAATCACACAGCTAGTAAGTGTCAAGTGTCTGAGGCCACATTTGAACTCGGGTCCTCCTGAATCCAGGGCCAGTGCTTTATCCACTGCACCACCTAGCTGGCCCCCTTGACTTGTCTTAATGATTAATTCATCCTTCAAAAAAAAAAAAAGGAAGAGAAACCAAGTATAAATTCTAGACAATTCTGATTATCTTTAGTGGGAAGAACTAATTGCTGAAGCAAAAAAGATGGTGGGAACATTGAGGGGAAATGACCATTCCTGCCCTAGAGTTTGTAATAGAAAGGAAAGCAAATCACAGTCTGACATGCACCCTAGTTGGGGAAGCAAAGAAAAAACAAATAGCTTCTATAGATTAACAATCTACAATGAAAATCAGCCCAGGAAAGACAGGAAACACTCAAGAACTAAATTTTAAAGACAAAAAGGAAAATAATTCTTTAAAAGAAAAAAAAAAAGAAAAAATAGGAGTTGTCTGAAGACACCAATGTAGATACCTGAAAAATTTACTCACCACTTTAGATTTTTAAACTGCATGCATGTAAAAATACCTTGACAAAGCAACTTTTGACCAATATTCAAAGGAGGTTGTTTTCAACTAGTTTTAAAACAATTATGCTTCAAGATTTCATGCTAGCAACACAAACTAAAATAAAGAACTTACCTAAAACTACTCTGGAAAACAACAGTTTCAAGATACATACAAAAATCTTAAGTTGTGCTATTTTAAATTCTTCTTTTGGGGGGGGGGCAATGAGGGTTAAGTGACTTGCCTAGGGTCACACAGCTAGTATCACGTGTCTGAGGCCGGATTTGAACTCAGGTCCTCCTGAATCCAGGGCCAGTGCTTTATCCACTGTGCCATCTAGTTGCCCTTAAAACCAAGCCTCTCCAACATGCTGATCATAGTTTTAAAGACTTTTAAGAGGTCAAGCTACTAGCTAGCTACCACTGAAATATATCCTTGCTTCTCTATTACTTTCAAAATTACTAAAAAAATCTCTAGCAAGGAATTTCACCCTTCCAAAGGGCTCAAGAACAGGAAAAAGACTTTTGATTTAAATACACTAAACCTGAAATTCAATTAACACAAACCTCTTAGTTTTTCACCAACACTGCCATTCCAAGGACTTTCTTTCAGCAAATTTGCAGAACGTGAATAGATATCTGTGGCATGAGGTAATAAGAGTTGAAGATGTTTGTGAAGTAATGCCACACTGCTCGAATTCTATAAAGAAGAAGAGTTGCTTAAATTACTATAATTCCTGAAAGATCTAAGTCACAAAAATATAGCTCTCAAAACTGCAAATACTGAAGTCATGACACTTATTTGTCACAATCTTCTCAAGACAGACAATCAAATACCTCACTAATACTATTGATGTGGCAATATGCCAGTAGCTGCTTCTGCAGTGAACAAAGTAATTCATGAAGATGAGCAGGTTGGCTATTCTCAGATGATGACGTCCCAAGTAAAAATTTATCACTATTTTTTTCTAGTTCTCCAAATGCTTGATCCTAAAAAGATTTAACAGAGGTCATTAATAAACTCAGATTTTAAAAAGGCAGATACATATAAAAAGTGGCTGGGCTAGGGTTGTGGTGGGTAGACAAAACAAGTACAATAATAAAAGAATGATATGAACTGTAAATAATAGAGTCAAAAAGTTTAAAGAACACTGAAAGAATAAAACATATGATCAATAAAATGTTGTTGGTAAACTTTTTTCTTTTTTTGGAAACTCCCTGAAAATTAGTTACCCCAAATGGAGACTGGCTAAAATGCCAGTTATCTTGAAAATAGAGAAGAAAAATAAACATCAGTGATCTTGGCTTTAATATCTAAACAAATTCTAGAATGGATTATTTAAATCTTTTTTTAAAAGTTTCACTCATTTAAATGAGTCATACCAAGTCATATGAAACCAACCTTATTTTTTAGAGTTTCTAGAGAGGGAGATCAGAAAAATACTGTACATACGATATAAGAATTTTGTAAATCGTGTTATTTTGTGGGGGGGAGGGGAAGAGAAAATGTGAACTGATCTTTACTTGGATTATGGTAAATGTGATCTAGTTTAAAAATAACATCTCTACTACCAGGAATAAGTGGGGAAAGTAGTATGTGAAGTCTTAAAAACAAATCTTCCATGCTCATTAACTGTGCCCATTCCTTTTGGTTATATCAGATTTTCTTTATTTGTTTTACTATTTCTAAAAATCTGAAGGAAAAAATCCACAAGTTAAAATATCTTTGCATGAAAGACAAAAACAGTATTATGTTATTGTAAGTAAACTAAAAACAACTTACTGTATAAAATCCTAAATTTCTTAGTAAGGTCTTCATTAGAATTTCAGCTAAATGAGTATCTGGATGGCAACTCTGAGTGCTATATGGCTGATCTGACAGGTTTCCATAGGAGATACATATGGAAGAAACATCAGTAGAATCAGACGGTGAGCTATAACCAAGCAGGGATGCTACATGGGTATGGTCTTGTAAACTTGTCAAAATTATATCCAGCTGCATTCTCTAACGAAAAATGGAATTAAAAATCTGTTAAATCAATGAAATAAGAACAATATACTTGTTAATGCATACTAGAAAAGAAATAAAAATAGTCAATGTAAAAACTATGCTAAATGAAGTTTTCAAATATATGCATACATTCCTCCTCTGTAGAAGAGGAAGCTCTTCAGTCTTGGCCCTCCAGTTAATTAGCTACCTTTTAATTCTTTGCCCCAATCTCTAGTCAAGCCTTGTCAAACTTCAGCTCTAGGATGTTCCCACTATTTGCCTTCTTTATTCTTAGTCACATGATGCTGAACACTCCCACTCCCCCTGCTCCCCAAAAGGAAAATCGGGCAATTGTGCAAACTGGGTTCACTACAAATTTATAACTAATATCTCAGCTAGGCCTCTACTGCTCTATGGGAAATCTTATATTCTTCTGCGATTCACTATTATACTCTCCACACAGGCTCAAAATTCATAGATCCAGAAGATTCAACCATTCTGGAGAGCAATCTGGAACTATTCCCAAAGGGCTATAGAACTGTGCATACCCTTTGATTCAGCAATACCACAGCTAGGTTTATATCCCAAAGACATCCCCCAAAAGAGAAAAAGACCTATTTGTACAAAAATATTTATAGCAGCTCTTTTTGTGGTGGCTAAGAAGTGGAAATAAAAGGAATGCCCATTATTTGGGGAATAGCTAAACAAGCTGTGGTATATGATGATGGAATGTTATTGTGCTATAAGAAATGACAAGCAGGATGATTTCAGAAAGGCCAGGAAAGACTTGTGTGAACTGATGCACAGTGAAGTGAGCAGAACCAAGAGAACATCATGCCCAGAGACAACAATATTGTTTGATGAAGAACTGTGAATGACTTAACTTTTCTCAGCTATACAATGATCTAAGACAATCCAAAGGACTATTGATGAAACATACTGTCCACCTCCAAAGAAAAAAACTGATATTCACAGACTGAAACATGCTATTTTTCACTTTCTTTCATTTTTTTTCTTTTATTCAAGTTTTCTTGTACAAAATTACTAATATGGTAATGTTTTTCATAATTGTACATTTATAGCCTCTGATTGCTTACCACCTCAGGGACAGGGGAGGGCAGGGAGGGATAAAATTTGGAACTCAAAACTATAAATAAAAATGTTTATTATTGTTTTAAAAAAACCCACAAAAACCTCTTCATCATCCCCCATCTCCTCCTTTGCACTAGCCTCTAATGAAGAAGTGATCACCTTTCCAAAGCTAATCTCTGGATACTGTGATCCTCATCCCCTTGGATGGGCCACACCTGGCCCACCCTGAGATTGTGCATGTTACTGAGCAGCTTTTGAAGGACCTCCCCTTTTGGGGGAGGAAAAACTGAACTTGACCGGAAAGGAGGGAACTTCTGGTAGGAGGGGCATGTTCAAAAGCTCTCACTCTTTCGGCCTGGGGCAGCAGTCTGGTGGCAGTCCTGAACCTGGCAGAGGCACGTGTTTACTGACCAAGTTTGGTGAGTTTTAATTAAGGAAAACCCTAAATTCCTTTGAACTAACTTAACTGGGAAGGCTCTGGAATTGCACAAGCTAAGCTTAGAGTTAAGACTATCTGAATTTCTACTTCCTTATTTCCTTAATTGGTTTCACCTTTGTGGTTTAATTAATTCCCAAGTAATAAAATCTGATCCTTTATGAACTAAAGCTCAGAGGCTCCTTTTCTTATTGGCCTGGGAGGAATATATAAAAAAGAAAGTTCAAAGGGAAGATTAAACCTAAAAGAGTCCCTCATATTTCCGGGACCCCAGTATTAAGGTGTCACCCTAATAATGCTCTGTATATCAAATTTTTAAAAATCCTTCACTTGACCTTGTAATTGCCCCAAGTCAGTCAATAAACATTGAGTATCTACACCAAGTGCTGAACTGTGCTAAATGCTGGGGATACAAAGTAAGGCAAAAGATAGTCCCTGCTCTCAAGGAAGTCACAGCACAATGGAGGAGACAAAAGGCAATGATGTATGAACAAGTTATAATAAAAATAAATTAGAAATAATCCACAAAAGGAAGGCACTAGAATTAAAGAAGTAGTCAAGAGGTAGAGATAAAGAGGAAGAGAATTGCAGGCATGAGGAAGAACCAATGAAAATATCCAGAGCTGGGGCAGCTAGGTGGCTCAGTGGATAGAGCACCGGCCCTGGATTCAGGAGTACCTGAGTTCAAATCTGGCCTCAGACACTTAACACTTACTAGCTGTGTGACCTTGGGCAAGTCACTTAACCCCAATTGCCTCACTAAAAAAAAAAAAAGAAAGAAAGAAAGAAAATATCAAGAGCTGGAAGATAAAGTGTCTTGTTTGAGGAATAGTAAGAAGGTCAGTGCCACTGGATGGAAGTGTATTTTGGGGCATAGGGGAGAACCATGGGAATATGAGGTATAAGGAGATGGTATGGAAAGGAAGGAAAGAGCACATGAAGGACTTTAACATCTGTGAAAGCCAAACAAAGGATTTTATATTTGATCGTGGATGTGAGAGGGAGTCACTGGGGTTTACTGAGTAAAGAGTGACATGGTCAGACCTGTGCTTAAGGAAGATCACTTTGACAGCTGAGTGGAAGATGTACAGAAGTGGGGAAAGACTTGTAGCAAGGAGAGCAATCATCAGGCTATTGGAAAGAGTCCAGCTGGGGGGGTTAAAGAGGCCTGCACCAGGGTAGTGGCAGTGTTAGGGAAAAGAAGAGGGCATTATGAGAGAAAGTAAAATTAACGTGCCTTATCAAGAGATGAGATATTGGGGGAGGAGGAGATGAGAATGAGGAATTGAAAATGATACCTAGGTTGTAACCCTGTGTGACTGGGAAGATGGTGGTAATAGGGAAGTTGGAAGAGGGGAAGGTTTTAGGGGAAGATATTGAGTTCAGTTTTGGACCTGTTGAGTTTAAGATATCTACATGATATACAGTTGGAGATGTCCAGTACATGGTTGGAGATGTGAACCTGGAGTTCAGCAGAAAGGTTAGAAATGATCTGAAAATCATCAGCACAAAAATGATAACTGAATCCTTAGAAGTTCATGAGATGGGGCAACTAGGTGGTGCAGTAAATAGAGCACTGGCCCTGGATTCAGGAGGACCTGAATTCAAATCTGGCCTCAGACCCATAACACTTACTAGCTGTGTGACCGTGGGTAAGTGACTTAACCCCAACTGCCTCGCAAAAAAAAAAAAAAAGAAGAAGAAGAAGAAGTTCATGAGATCACCAAGTGAAATAGTATATCAAGAGGAGAGGGGCCCAAGACAGGTCTATAGGGTACCCACAGTTATGTGGAAACCAACAAAGGAAACCAAGAAATGGTCAGATAGGTAAGAGGAGAGCCGGAAGAGAGTAGCATATGAAAACCTAGAAAGATGAGAACATCAAAGAGAAGAGGTTGACCGACTATGTCAAAGGCTAGAAGGTCAAGAAGGAAGAGAATTGAAAAAAAGGCCTTTAGATTTGGCACCTAGATATCGCTAGTAACTTCAGAGAGGATAGTTTTGATTTAATGATATCAGAGTGAGAGAAAAGGAATAAATCTTTGTTTATTGTAGAAAGCCTTCTAAAATAGTTTAGACACAAAAGGGAAGAGAGATATGGGAAGATAATATAGGAAGATGTAGGAAGCAACAATGGACAGAACAATAAAGTGAGGATTTTTTGGAGGATGAGGAGACATGGACATGATTGTAAGCAGTAAGGAATCAGGGAACATAAATGGAACAAGTATTTGTTAAGAATGTACTATGTGATGCAAAGTGGATGATTTTGATTATATTAAATTAAAAAATTTTTGTACAAACAGAAGCAATGCATCCAAAATTGGAAGGGAGGCAGAAAGCTGGGAAACAATTTTTGAGGCCAGTGCTTCTGATAAAGGCCTCATCTCTAAAATATATAGGGAATTAAATCAAATTTATAAGAATCCAAGTCATTCCCCAATTGAGAAATGGTCAAAGGATATGAACAGGCAGTTTTCTGATGAAGAAACCAAAGCTATCTATTCCCATATGAAAAAATGCTCTAAATCTCTAATGATTAGAGAGATGCAAATTAAAACAACTCTGAGGTACCACCTGACACCTATCAGATTGGCTAAAATGACAAAAAAGGAAGATAATAAATGTTGGAGAGGCTGTGGGAAAATTGGAACACTAATACATTGTTGGTGGAGTTGTGAACTGATCCAACCATTCTGGAGAGCAATTTGGAATTATGCCCAAAGGGCAATAAAGCTGTGCATACCCTTTGACCCAGCAATCCCACTTTTAGGTCTTTTGCCCAAAGAAATCATGGAAGGGGGAAAGGGACCCACATGTACAAAAATATTTATAGCTGCTCTTTACGTGGTAGCAAGGAATTGGAAGTTGAGAGGGTGCCCATCAATTGGGGAATGGCTGGACAAGTTGTGGTATATGAATACAATGGAATACTATTGTGCTGTAAGAAATGATGAGCAGGAAGAGTTCAGAGAAACCTGGAGGGTCTTACGTGAGCTGATGATGAGTGAGATGAGCAGAACCAGAAGAACATTGTGCACAGTATCATCAACATTGAGTGTTGACCTACTGTGATGGACTATATTCTTCTCACCAATGCAATGGTACAGAAGAGTTCCAGGGAACTCATGATAGAAGAGGATCTCCAAATCCAAGAAAAAAAAAGAAAGAAAGAACTGTGGACTATAGATGCTGATTGAACCATATTATTTCTTTTGTTTTGGGTGCTGTTGTTTTTTTTTTCTCTATTTTGAGGTTTTGCATCACTGCTCTGATTCTTTCTCTTGTAACAGGATTAATGCAGAAATAGGATTAATGTTATTATGTGTATATATATGTGTGTGTATATATATATATCTATATGTATACGTATAGAGATATATAGATATAACCTATATCAGATTACCTGCTGTCTAGGGGAGGGGGGAGGGAGGGAGAAAAATCTGAAATTGTAAAGCATGTATAAACAAAAGTTGAGAACTATCTTTACATGTAATGGAAAAAATAAAATATCTCATTAAAAAAAAAAAAAAGAATGTACTATGTGCCAGGCACTAGTTGTAAGTGCTTTACAACTATTATCTCAACCAGCAGACAAGGAGAGATGAAAATAAATGAGAGTGGGGAATATAGAGAGGGTAATCTGCTGGACTCTTCTCATCTTTCAGAGCCAAATATCAAGAGAAAAAGAAATGTCCCACTCGTTCTATTTTCTCACCATCCACTCATTTTTCAATACCTTGCAATCTGGCTTCTGACCCCACTATTTAAATGAAATTTCTCTCTCCAAGGTTACCAATTGCTAGATCGGTGGACCATTTTCTCCTGGGCATTGTCATCTCACTTCACTTTGGTGATAATGTTCTTTCTTGGTTTTCCTCCCATTTCCATAAACAAACCTTCTCAGAAATGTTTCCTTATCCCAACCATTAAGTACATATTCCATCTTTCCTTCTCTGTATTACATATTCCTTGTGTTACCTCATGGGTTCAACTATCATTTCTAGGCTGATGACTTCCAAATCTAAATATCTAGCCATATTCCTTCTCCTAAATCCCTCTAGTCCCCTATGACCAACTACCTTCTAGACATCATCTAGATATTCCACAGGCATCTCAAACCTACATTCAAAATAGAACTCATCACATTTCCTCCCAAAATTATCCCTGCAAACTTCCCTATTTCTTTTGCACCACTACCCTTCTAGTTATCCAGTTTCAGAATTTAATGTCATTCTAGACTCTCCTTTAATTCCTATTTCCAATCAATTAAGTCTTACTAGTTTTTGCCTATTTTTTTCAATTACATATACCTTTCACATCTAAATCTCATGCACATAGCCTCTACCTTAGTTGAGGCTCTCATCTGAAATATTTTAAAATCCTCTTAATTGGTCTCATTTTAAGAGAATAAAGTTCTCATTCATTCTTCTAGGGTACAAGAACACAAAACAAATAGCTTCCCCTCTAAAATTCCATCAAATTGGGGGCAGCTAGGTGGCACCGTGGATAAAGCACCAGCCCTGGATTCAGGAGGACCTGAGTTCAAATCTGGCCTCAGACACTTGACACTTACTAGCTGTGTGACCCTGGGCAGGTCACTTAACCCTCACTGCCCCCCCCCAAAGATATATTAGGTTCTCCAACATAATAAAAATGTTAATGTTCACCTTTATTTAAAGGTACATGACAAGTAAAATGTTCCAATGGACCTGTGATGACATTGATGAAGGGTCTTCCTTTAATATAGTACAGACTACACCATTACTGTCCATATCTTCTCATCTTGTCTGATCTTCTCTCCAATAAACACCACCCCGCATACAAGAGGACCTTCCTCTTACTATTACTATGTCTCTTACTATTACATGCTATTAGTGCAACATGAGTTATACTTATATGAATGAATGCAAAATAAAGTGATAAGAACTAAAAGAATTAATACAACAATATCTTAAAGATAAATAATTATGAAAGACTTAGGAACTCTTAGCAACACAATGGCCAACCATGATTTGCAAGGATTCACAATGAATAATGCTATATAACTCCAGATAGAAACATGATGAACTCAGAGTGCAGAAGTGCATAATGAGGCATATAGATATACAGATATATGTATGTATATACACACATATATGTACTGTGGGAATTTGTGATTTGGGGACCCTGCCTTTGGGCTGAGATTAAAAAATCTTAGGCCCTCAGGTTTTTTCTCTGTGTAAGATGGGCTGGTGCCCCTCCCCCTCTGCTTCAGCAGCCTAAGCTGAGAAGCCCTGTGGACCTTGGAGCCTTAGGGGCCGCGGGCCTGGCTGGACTGCTGGGGAAAGCACCAGCTCCCTCAGCCCTGAGAGGATATACCCGAGAAGATCCTGGGCTAGCACCGGGCGTGGCACAGTGTGGGCCAATACGTAGGTCCCAGGCATGCAGCAGGGGGCACGGTCCCCTCAAGCCCTGGGTGTGGTACACACAGCACACTTGAGCCCCCTGGCTGTAGTGCCAGCCAGTGAATTAACTTGGTGTATGCGGGGGCACGGGGAGCCAGAGGTTTAAGGGGCGAGAAGGGATATATATAGCCTGGGAGGCAGAGATGCTGGGGCGGGGGTCGCTATGGTAAAGAGAGGGGCTGACAGAGATGAAGAGCTAGCAAGAAGGTAGAGAGATGCCAGAGGGGCAATGGGACAGAGAGGGGTTTTTCAGGGGGGACGCTAGAAGAAGATCAGATGCTACAAGGACACTAAGGAGACTGAGCAACGGTATGGAGAAAGGGCTTTTCAGTTAGAAGGAAGAGAGAAAGGGACTGAGAGACAGGATGGAGAGCAGAAGACGCTAAGAAAGTTGCAGGCAAGGCAAAGAGTAAGCGCAAGCGGCGGCAGCAGAGAGATGCCGGAAAACAGTCAGGTTATATAACTTTGCATTTCTTTACCCTTATCTCTTACGTTTATTTTTATAAATAAACCCTGCTTTGATTATTAAATTAAAAGAGGCATTTGCTTATCAATTTGGGAGAAGCAGTTGTGGGGGAAAATTTTATAAACGGCCCTAACACACTGGCTTAGGCAATTAATAGCAGTCAGATAGCCAGCCAGTCAAAAGTCTACAGATTAGGCCAGTAAGTTAAAATATTTTTACAACTGAATGGTGACCGCGGCAGGACTTATGGCCCAATTATAATTTTTCTAAAGTTATAATTTTTCATATAAGTACAGTTATATAATTTTTCAGATTAGTAGATATAGTTAAATTTTTTTTTACAATACACAGATATAGGGACTAATGGGAGAATTTGTTTTGCTTCACTATACATATCTATAATGAGTTTTGTTTTTCTTCCTTTCTCAAAGGAAGGTAGAAAGGTGAAAAGGGGAGAATCCAAAACTAAAAATAAAATAGAACTGGTTGTTTAAAAAATGTTTTAAGAATGTTAATACTCAAGAGAAAAAATGACAAATGTTTGAGGGCATGTGGAAAATAGGGATATGAATGCACTGTTGCTGAAGCTGTGACTAGAGAACTAAAGAACAATTGGGACCTATGCCCCAAGGGCTATAAAACTGCCCACTGACCCAGAAATGTCACTACTAGGTCTATATCCCAAAGAGATCAAAGAAAAAAGAAAAAGGCCCCATATGTAAAAAATCATTTATGGCAGCTCTTTTTGTGATAACAAAGAACTGGAAACTGAGGGGATGCCCATCTGTTGGCTAAACAGGTTATAGTATATAAATGTGATGAAATACTATTGTGCCATAAGAAATGATGAAAGGGATAGTTTCAGAGAAACCTGGGAAGACTGGTATGGACTGATACAAAGTCAAGTGAGGAAAATCAGGACCAGAATTTACACAGTAAGAGCAATATTATAAAGATAATCAACTGTAAAAAACAAACAAAAAACAAACCCAACCTTAATAACTTCAATCAATACAATGGTGATAATTACAAAAGACTCATAATGAAAAATGCTATCCAACTTCAGATAGGGAAGTGATGGGCTCAGAGTGCAGAGTGAAGTATATTTTCCATCTTTTTCTTTTTTTTCCAGAACATGGATAATGCAGAAATATATTTTTCATGGCTTCATATATATATTGATTATTGTATTTCTTGCCTTCTCAATGGATAAAGGAAGGGGCAGAAAGAGTAACAATTTGGTACTGAAAATAAAATAAAAATTTTAATAATAATAAAGAACATCAATACTGATAAGATTCTGTTCCTTTAAAAGTATGTTGCCTCTTGGTCACTGGAAAAGATTTGAGTAACAAAGTGTTAAATTAATGTTTAAAGATGATCTAAAAATTGCATGATTCTTGGTAAACACTGTTCCCTTTTTCCTCCTAAAAAAGAAAAAGGGTGCCACCATAGATTAAGGGTCATATACTATATTTTATTATGTCCCACAGGTTGCCATGGTCAAACAATTAGCCATTTAGCGGCTAGTCTCTCTAATTAATAAGGTTGGTTGTCAGACAATAGACAGCCAGTATCTGAGACCATACTTGAAGCCTTTCCAACAATGGTAGAAATACTAAGAACTAAAGAATCAATTCCATGCCACAAAACCCAGAAGAAGGACTTTTGTTCAGGAGGGAAGACAAACAAAACAAAAAGTGGTAGGAATTTTTAAAAATACTACTACCCCTGAGAACAGCAACTGACATACACACACATATATATAATCTTAATCTGAAGCCTAATACGAGCACACTATGTCCATATTAGTCTTCCTGTCATTACAAATGATGTTAAATATAAGTTACTGACAGCACCTTATTATAAGATATGAAATACAATAAGTATATAACTGAGTACTATTAAAAATGCTTAACTCTCAACAGGATTAATGGGGGGAAGAAATGAACAATATAGCTTTCAACTTAACTCAGAAAAGATAAAGGCTTTCCATATGAGCTTTAAAGCTAAAATAATTTAAACATTGGAAAATACTTCAAAAGTCTTATATACAGTATTGATCTGAGAAATAATTGGTTGACTTTAATCAGTTCCACTTAAAAATTTCAATATGTTCTTTCAAACGACTAGTGGACAACTTATCTATTATCTAACACCTTACCTGTCCTTTAGACAAACTTTCCCATCGATCAGGTCCTTGGGGTAAAAGAGAATGCAGTAGTTCCATTCGTTCTCTTAAAGGGGGCAATAGCATGGTTGCTCCCACTGACAGAGTTTCGATTACAACCTCATATTAAAAAAAGAGAGAGAGAATCTTCTCAATTTGGCATTTTAAAAAACTAATACCTATATATCGTAAAATCAAATAAGATTAAGATATCTACATCTGCTATCCTACTACACCCAGTTTTGTGTCATTAAAAGATAACCTCTCTGGGCCTTAACCTCCTCATCTGTAAAATGAGGGAGGCAGTCAAGATGATTCCTAAGGTTCTTCCAGCTTTGAGATTCTTATTCTAATTTTGAAGATAATTACAGTGACATTTTTAAAACACTATAAAATAATCTGCCTAAAATATATGGCCCTATCATAAATCTCAGGTAAGGAAGAAGAAACCATAATTCCTTCCCAAGACTTGTTAAGATCAAATTAAATTTTAGTCCAGTGAAACTTAATGGAAAATCATGAAAAGTACAAAAGAATTTGGAAAAACCACCAGAAAGGATGGCTTTTAGGAGGTGATATAGCATCAAAAAAGATAGGTATAGGGGCAGCTAGGTGGCGCAGTGGATAGAGCACCGGCCCTGGAGTCAGGAGGACCTGAGTTAAAATCTGGCCTCAGACACTTAACACTTACTAGCTGTGTGACCCTGGGCAAGTCACTTAACCCCAATTGCCTCACTTAAAAAAAAAAAAAAAGAATAGGTATAAGCAAAGTAGAAGGTATGTCTTAAGTGGAATTTGCAAGGATAAGTCCCATACACACTTTCTGAGGAAATCCATTCCTAGGCATCTCTCATAGGGTGGAATACATTTCCTAGATATATAAATCCCTAGACACTTTTGAGTATTATTCAACTATTATAGGGGTGTTGGGGGGGGTGGGGGAGAATAGGGTGGATGTTATCGTGGGTACGTGTATATATTCTTTGTTTTTAATGTTCTATTTTCCCCAATTACATGCAAAAACAAATTTTAACTTTTTTTTTTTTGCAGGGCAATGAGGGTTAAAGTGACTTGCCCAGGGTCACACAGCTAGTACTCCTGAATCCAAGGTCTGTGCTTTATCCACTGCACCACCTAGCTGCCCCCTAACATTTTTTTTTAATTTTGAGTTTCAAATTCTCTTCCCCCCCCCAGATGGTAAACAATTTGATATAGGTTTGCATCTTATATTCTTATAGCAACTATTATTACCTCTTGTATTTCATCTGGGACAGAAGAGTCCATTAGCCTAAACAGCAAATTTCGTAGTGGTCCAGCTTGCCTTCCAAGAATACTAGTAGCTACTCCTCCAGCCAGGGCAAGAGCAAGATGATTGGACAGCAACTTCAGGCACAATTTGAGGAAACTGTGATGTTCCCTAAAAGTAAATAAACTTCTATGAGTTTTGATACATTAAATACTTTCTTCTGGCTAATTTTTAATGTTCTTTTTCCTAGTAAAATTGTGCTAAAGGTATGACCAGTGAATTCTAAATGTTACTCTTATAAAGTTCAAGAAAAAAAATTTCAATGTCATCTGTTATAGCATAAATTCACTTACTTTTAAGGTGTATGTTCCATATAATTAGAAAAACAGAATTTAGAAAGATGTAAAAATAAAACTGATATGAAGTACCTTGATGAAGGAAAAGGAAGCGGTGGAATCTCACTATTTATTTTATCACAGTATCTCTCAAGAAAGGAACGTAGATGTGAGAAAGTACTCTCTTCAAGATCCACACAATAAGGTCTGTGCCATGCAACAACCTGCCTGGAAGATTAAAAAAAGCATTCAGATCAGTTTTAATATAAATTACCAAAACCACGACTGTCTAACAATAACAATAAAGTCTGAAATATCTTGGTTTATAAAAGCAGAAGAATTATAGAAAAATCTTTTTGACTGTTGAGATGACAAAGCATTAAAACAGACTAGTAAATAACGAAAACTTGTTCTAGAGAACTTCAAAAAGGAAAGAGATTGCTACCTGCCCTGACTATTTATTCACTTGAAAACACAAGCCTGGGTCAGATGACTTATTCAAATCACTTCTAGCTCTGTTTCTATGAGATTCAGATTGCATAGTAGGAAAGATTTTCTGAGTGGTAAAAATGGTGAAACTTGTTAAAAGACTGGCTTCAGACTCTCTTGTAAAGGTTTTTAAGAACTAGAAAAAAACCTATAACTCTTTAGGTGAAGACATAATACTGTGACACAACACAAACACATTGTCCTACAAAGGGCTCATAACTCTCAACCTATTTCAATCCTCAATTTTAAATATACCTAACATTTCACAAATTACTTTTTTTAAATTTACAATAGAAAAATCACCTCTAAAGTCTAAAAGTGTCATTTGCCTTCAAACTATACTAGCTATATTGTAAAATATAATTTTTATAATAATTTGGTACTTCATTTTAAAATATTTGTCCTTATAAAATGCATGGTTATCAAAATATGGATGTATGATAGTGAGGTGAAAAAAGACCTTAACATTGGGTTGCACTAAACACAAAGAGTATTCTCCAAAGGGACTACTTATGGCAACAAAGAAGATTTTTAATGATCTATTCTGAGAGAGCTGACTGCTTGTTGACTGATCTGGCAAACCTAAAATTCTTCATATAACAAATATTGTAATATAAATTCTGACCACTCTTATTTCAACAAACTAGATAAAGTACTTGGAAAAAACCTAGAAAAAAGCACTCAAACCAAAAAAGTTTTAAATGTTTTTAAACATAGATCCACTTTATTTTTATCTCCTTTTTTGTTGTGCTAATATATAGCTTTTATGTTATACTAATATGCAAATTTTAAGATGGAAATCTATAAATTAATGTTAAATTAAAAAAATAAAATCTACAATAGTTCTTTTGTTTATGAAACTTGTGGATATGGGTAAAACATGAGCCAACTATTACATTCTACATTTAAATTCCAAAGCAGTTATACACAACAAATGAAAACATCAGTATTAGAAATGTTGAAAAAGTATTTCATATATAAAGAAATGTGCTTCAAATTATTAATAATTTTGTTTGCTGGTTAATTAACAAACACCCAAAGTGTTTCAAAACACTGGAACTCATTTACCTGTCCCTAGGAAGAGCTGTCCACGCCAGACTATGTGATGTTCCAGCTGAAATCTGCTGAATTGCTACTCCATCTAAACCACTAACTTTCTTTGGTTTGGTAATAGGACCCGTGGAATTTCCTTGACCACACTGCCCCATAGAATTATTACCCCAAGCATAAACTTCATTATCTGAAGAAAAATACATTGCAAAGAAAAAAAGATACATATGAGTTGACATTTTAAAAATAAGAAACATTATATGTACCAAAGTGTGTTATTATTTTACCATGAGAAAGGGCCAAACAGTGACTGTCTCCAATTGAAATATCAACTATTCTTGTAGCTGCCAGTTCTTCAATAAGTTTTGGTCTCAAAGCTGTAGCTTCTGAAGAACCACAACCTAGACAAGCTCCACAACCCCATGCATAGACCTAAAACACAAATAAAAAAATTGTAAACAAATAATTCTATGTTGTGAGTTTTTCAATATGATTTTAAAACCACTTAGAACCATAAGAAATGGAAATAAAATGTAAACATCAAGTAGTGAATTAAGTCCACAAAAATTGTAAGGATTTAAAATAAATGCTTGGGGGCAGCTGGGCAAGTCACTTAACCCCCCATTGCCCCGAAAACAAACAAACAATAAAATAAATGCTTATTACTTTATGTGGAAAGCATAATATGTGATGGACAAAACAGCTCATTATGATGATACCAAGTATTTTTCTCATTCTAATTTAGTTTTCTCTTCTACTGGATTTGGGTCACAACTGACATTTAATATCACACTATCTTAATAATCATTTCAAGTCATTTGTACAATGACAATACAATTACAAACAGCAACAAACAAATCCAAAATAGTCAATTCATTTTTATACAAGAACCTGAATTCTAAAAACTGCCAATCAGATATTGCTGGACTGAGATTGGTTTTAAGTGAAATATAACACTGAAACACCTATCTTGAACACAAAGAATATAACTATAATTAAACGCTGGAAATATCAATTATGATATCCTTCAGAAAAGCAACATTCTCAAACTGGCAGTGAAAATTATATTCAAACTTTGTACTAGATTAAGTATCATATTAGTAAAGTCAAAGTTCAAAGAATAATTTTTAAATGAACAATTATACAAAAATTATCTTTTCAGACAGTAGTACTAGGGAAGGTCTTCTGTCTACCTAAGCCTTCATTCTACACAGCACTAATTAACTCAGTTGAGGTAGATTTCATTCTCATAAATACACTCATCAGAGCCACACCATTCCATTTAGTCTAATTTCAGAGTCCTGAATAAAAGGTATAATTTGTCTTTACAAGGTGCACACATACATAATCACTAGAGGATCAACTGTGTGTGCTTTTCCACAAGAATCTATCAATGAGAAAGCAAGAGCTCTAAAACCAGCTCTAATAAAAGAGATTTGAATCTGACAGCAACTTCAGCCACTTGGGTTCATCCTTTTCAAGTCCCTTGGCACCAAGTCACTTCAGAGAAGCAATGTAAAAAAAGTAAATTTTAAAAAGATTTGAAATCAATAAAATCTCGAGTATTCAAGGGCTTCAAAATCAAATTCAAAAAGAAAAACAGAGTGGAACAAGTTTTAAATTCTTCACATCACCTGAAACTTACTTATGTAATTTTTCCCCTAGTGAAATACTTTTGTCACAGTAGACACTCAATGAATATTTGCTCAGTTGGATAAAGGTATTAAAAGTGATTAATTATACTTAAAAATGGACATTTATGATTTAGTTTTGAGTCACATAATAGATATATACCACAAAAAGGGGTCATTAAAAATAAAGATTAAGCTAATTTTTTTTCTCATTTTTTGACCTTTAAATATCTTGAAACAATAACTACAATAATAATTATAGCTAGCATTTTAAGGTTTGCAAAGTGCTTTAGAATACCGTCTAATTTTATTACATAAAAACCCTGAGGTAAATAGGTAGTATTACTGTCTCCATTTTAAAGATGAGGAAACTGAGACTGGGTGAGTTTAAATGATCAGTTCAGGGTCACACAGCTTTGTTGTTATTCAGTCATTTCAATCATGTCTGACTCTTCATGACCCTATTTGGGATTTTCTTGACAAAGATACTGGAATGGTTTGCTATTTTCTTTTCCAGCTCATTTTACAAATGGGCAAATTGAGGCAAACAGGGATAAGTGACTTGCCCAGGGTCATTTAGCTACTAAGTGTCTGAGGCCAAATTTGAACTCAGAAAGCTGAGTCTTCCTGACTCCAGGCCCAGTGTTCTATTCACTATGCCATGTAACTGCCAAGCTAGCATGAAGATGAAGATAAACTCAAGTCTTCCTGACTCC
Source organism: Dromiciops gliroides (assembly GCF_019393635.1). Taxonomy (NCBI): domain Eukaryota; kingdom Metazoa; phylum Chordata; class Mammalia; order Microbiotheria; family Microbiotheriidae; genus Dromiciops; species Dromiciops gliroides. The sequence continues at coordinate 147,070,659 of NC_057862.1, forward strand.
AAACCCAGACCTTAATCTACTACACCACCAGAAAAATATCTGAATTCAAAAGATTTGCCCCTGTCAATAACTGAACCACTTGTTTAAAATAAGATTAAAACAGTAAAATTCCAATATAATGAAGACTTCAGAAAGTACTCTGGAATTTATTATAATGGGCTTTTATTTAAAAGTGAGATATATAAGTGAAGAAATAGTTTTAAAGAGAAATCAGATTTCCTAATATTATCCTGCCTTTTCACTTGACATAAAAGAATCAAGAAGGCATTTTATTAGAAAGTCTTACAACTTTGATTTTTAAAAGTCATGTAAATATGCATTTCCTTTGACCTACCTGTCCTGTTGATGTCAAGGCAAGTGAAGACTGGCTCCCAGCACAAACTTTTCGAATAAACATTCCTTGTAAAGCTTCTATAACTTTAGGTTTATACACTCTATTTGTATCACCATGACCAAGTTTGCCTAAGAAAACACAATTGAAAGCAATTAGCTTCTAAATTACCTATGCTGGTTCTCCAAGTTCTCTAACCTCTAGTAACAAACACTACTACTTTTTTTTCAAAGCTCTTCATACTCTAGCCCCAGTCTATCCTTCCAGGTTTACTGCACATTTCTCTACTCCCAGAATTCTATACTGCAAACAAAATGGGCCACTTTCCTAGTCCTCCTTAATCTTAATACCTTCTCCAAGAGAACGTTTCCAATTTATCCTGTTTATATCTTGTTTGTAGATAACTGTTTGCATGTTGTCTCCCCCATTAGAATGTGAGCTCTTCAAAGGCAGGGACTGTCTTTTGTCTTTCTTTGTATCCCCAGCACTTAACACAGTGTCTAGACCATTGTAGGAACTTAGTAAATGCTTGCCAACTGACTTGCCATTCCTTAAGAATGACATTCCATCTCCCTTAGGTTATCCTTCTAACCCTAGAATGCACTTCCTCCCTACCTCTGCCTCCTGGATCTCTGGCTCTCTTCAAAGCTCATCTCAGATACCATCTTCTACAGGAAACCTGTTCTTAAAGTCCTATTCCCCAAGAAGTTACTTTCTATCTTACATTTATTTGGTATTTACTGTTCTATATACATGTTTTCTTAAAATAGAATATAAGCT